>NC_092825.1:72676852-72976852 GCF_039878825.1 Excalfactoria chinensis
TAAGCCTCCCACAACATCCTTCTCATTTTTTTTCGCCCCTTCCTCCCTTTTTTTTTAATAGGTCATATCATAGAATCATAGTATCATAGAATCACAAGGTTGGAAAGAACCCATAAGATCATCCAGTCCAACAGTCCTCCATTTACCATATCTACAGAAAAACCACTAAACCATATCACCTAGCTCCTCATACAGACACCTCTTGAACACTGCCAGGGTTGGCAACTCCACCACCTCCCTGGGCAGCCATTCCAGTGTCTGACCACTCTCTGAGCGAAAAAGTTCCTTCTTATGTCCAGTCTAAACCTCATCTGATACAACTTGTGGCCATTTCATCAGGTCCTGTTTGTTGCCTGGGAGAAGAGTCCAAGCCGCTCCTCATCACAACCTCCCTTCAGGAAGTTGTAGAG
The DNA here is from genome assembly GCF_039878825.1 of Excalfactoria chinensis. Classification (NCBI taxonomy): domain Eukaryota; kingdom Metazoa; phylum Chordata; class Aves; order Galliformes; family Phasianidae; genus Excalfactoria; species Excalfactoria chinensis. Next base: position 72,677,263 of record NC_092825.1, read on the forward strand.
TGCAATGAGGTCTCCCCTGAGTCTCCTCTTCTCCAGGCAAAACAATCCCAGCTCCAAGAGCCGCTCCTCATAAGACTTGTTCTCCAGACCCCGCACCAGTTTCATTGCCCTTCTCTAGACACGTTCCAGGGCCTCAATGTCTTTCCTGTAGTGAGGAGCCCAAAAATGAATGGAATACTCAAGATGCGGCCTCATTAGTGCTGAGTACAGGGGGATGATTACCTCTGCTCCTGCTGGCCACACTATTTCTTACAGGATGCTGTTGGCCTTCTTGTCCACCTGGGCACACTGTCAGCCGAGCATCAACCAACCCCCCCAGATCCTTTTCCTCTCCACAGTCATGCAGCCACTCAGCCCCAAGCCTATAGTGCTGCATGGGGTTACTGTGGCCAAAGTGCAGGACCCGGCATTTGTCCCTGTTGACCTTCTGAGGGGTCTGGAGCACAAGTATTGAGAGAGGAGAGGAGAGGAGAGGAGAGGAGAGGAGAGGAGAGGAGAGGAGAGGAGAGGAGAGGAGAGGAGAGGAGAGGAGAGGAGAGGAGAGGAGAGGAGAGGAGAGGAGAGGAGAGGAGAGGAGAGGAGAGGAGAGGAGAGGAGAGGAGAGGAGAGGAGAGGAGAGGAGAGGAGAGGAGAGGAGAGGAAAAAGAAGCTATCAACTGCACAGCAAGGCAGGAAATCAGTCACTATAGTGTATTTCCAGTCTGCAAACAGGAAACCCTGCACTTCATACATGCGCAGGAGTAGCTACCACACAAACTCCTCCATTGCAGTTTCCCTCTGACTCGATGTTTTACCATGATATGATTCACCATGTCTGGACAATTTTTCTGTTAAAGTTTTTAAATATGTTGAAGGACTAGAGATCAGAAGCAGAGGAAGGTACTGCATAGCATTAGAGATGGACAGTGGGGATGAATAAGTCATTTCTGCACTGTGACTCCTGTGTACAGTGCAGCAGCAGAGAGATTCCCAGTGCTGCCTGATCTTTGCATGACCCAGGTTGAGTGCCCATGCCAATTCTGCTAAACTCTTGACCTCATCATTCTGTCAGCTCAGTTTTTCTTCTCCATTTGAACCTTTCTTTCCTGCTTGCTTGTTTGCTTTCTCACTTGCTCTCTTTCTTCTCTCTTTTGTTTGTTCTTGTCCCTCACCTCCTTTCTGCTAAAGGTTTTCTTTTGATCTTGCCACACCTGATAGTTCCTCTCCCCTTGGAAGAGAAAACTTTGCTTCAGGACAGGAGCTTCTCAGCTCTACATATTGCTGTGCAGTGTTGAGGGAGGAGTGAAGCTCTGCTAAAATATACCACAGCACTGACTGAACAGTACCTACGTCATAAACATTCACTGGTAGCCCTTCTGCTGGCCTGATCACAGCCTATATGCCATCTATCATAATCATAATAACTCAGAATTTAGTGCCAGGCTACATGGAGAATCCTGTCAACCTTTCTTGATAAATCAGGATAATCTTCACAAATCTCCACTTGTTACTTGCCCTCTAGATCCAATTTTATTATTTTTCCTGACACAGACAGGTCAGAATTTTCCCTTAAAGGTCCTCTCTTTGGATCTTCCTAATCACTTCACATTCTAAAACTGCATGAGGTATCTAAAAGAGCATGACTTGACTGTATTTGTAGTATTTATTTAAGTGAAAGTGTGCAAATTTTTGCATTTTTCATTTCTTTAATTATAGTATACAGAAATGCAACCTATTGCTCTCAAATGTAACTCTTGTGTCTGATTAATGCCTTGTGGTTTACATAGATAATTCTCATAGTTTAACTCAAAAGAGCAACTATTTTGAAACATAACTTAAAGAATTAGAAAACCCTAATGTTTGGGTAGTCAAATGAAACTCTTCTAGGCTCCAACCAAGAACCAAAACTCCTGGCCTTCACATTTAAGAAATTACACACCCTTGATAGAGAATTTTTTCTTCTTAACATACTTCTATTATGGCACAGTAATCAGAACAGAGACAGCTTCCTTTGTGGTTTCTCTGGAAAGGCTGAAATATAAACCATTCCCACTGCCCCATCTGTCTTTCTGCAGCGTTCCCCATCTCCCATGTACTGCTGTTGCTGGAAAGAAGCGTGACAAGCTTAAGATGGAGGATGAGGAAGGCTACACCACATTAAATTTACGACTCCCAGCTTCAGTTATTACTGATGGATACTCAAGCAATAACAAATGTCCTACATTAAGTACTCCAGCCAAATGTGTTACAGTAGACAGTAAGTAAATACGGAAATCAGTTATCTATCTAAATAGGGACGTTACATGAATTAGCATGTTCATCTTGATTGCTCTAGGATCCTTCAAAACTTTACAGTATATTCTTATATAAATTTTTATATAATTTTTCATCAAAAAAAGCAGTCTTGTGTGATGTATTAAGACTTTGAGGTCTATTATTTACGCCAATTATTTTGCTCTATTTATGTGAAAGAAGACAAATTCTGCCTTTATATAGGTTTTATTGCTTTGGTAAGACTCATTTGGTACAGCAGGGTACTACAAGAGTGGAAGGCAGTCTTTGGAAATTGAAGGAGTTTGCTCAGCCAGTGTGAGTAGAAAGCTGCCCTGCTTTTCAGTCATAGCATGAATGCAAGCTTATATGGGAGAGTGTTTTTATTTGTTCAAAGTTTTTCTGTAAGGAAAATGAGTGCTAAATGAAGTAGTTCAAAGCTTTTCTATAAGGAGACTGAATGTTAAATAAGATAGTGTATCGTGCCTGTGGAATGCCCGAGTCCATAAGAAGGCAACTTGAATAAAATTGGAACTTAAGGAACAAGCTTTTGTGTGAAAGAACTGATGCTAATCATATTTTGAACAGAATAGTCATAGAATAAACTAATATAACTCTGGTGCTGTTTGGAATAGATTCAGGACTATTTTCTGAAAATGAAGGGGATGGATAAGCTGTTGGCAAGCAAAAGCCAGGAAAGCAGGGATAAATATTAGGTAGTCTGGTCTAAAGGCAGAGTTTCCCAGAAGGAAACATGGTGGCAGGCTCAGAAAACTTGAATGTCCTCTTTTTGGACATAAAGGACATGTAGATAGACTTATGTACCAATTAAGTTAAGAGTAATCACCATAGTTAATATTTCCCAGTCTCCATCTAGAAGGGGCTAGCTAGCAAGCTAGCTAGCTTGAAGACTGCTTAAGTTGCTCAGTCTGCTTGAATTTTGGAAACCTCCGGGCATGGAGACCTCACAGTCTCTGTGTGCACTTATTCCAGTGTGGAAGGGCAGAATTCTTTTCGTTCACATCTAATCAGAAGTTCTTCTGATGCAAATTGTGACTGCTGCATTATACCCTTTTCTGTGCCTCTGAAAAGAGTGTGGCTCCACCTGTGAAACTCTTCAACTATGCAGTAGGTGTGACCTATCTTATCCATCTTAGTGGTTCTCTGCTGGACTCTGTATAGTTAGCTGACATCTCTCTTGACTGAGAGGCCCCAGCACTGGATGTGTTACTCCAGATGTGGCTTCATTGCTGCTAAGCAGAGCAAAATAATGTCTTTCAAGCTGCTGCCTACAATCTTGACAGTGCAGCACAGTGTTGGTCAACTTTCTCTTTCAATAAAGGCACACTGGTGACTTGTGTTCACACTGTACATCAGGACCTTGAAGTCTTGATCAATATACCTGTCTTCTACTCAGTCACTTCTCCTGCTGCACTGGTTAATGGAGTCGTACTGTTAGAAGTAGAGGAGTTTGCATTTGTCTTTTCTGAGCTCTGCTATGCTTACAGCTCATTCCTGCTTTAAAAAAGCATCTCTGCCCTCCAGTACACCAGTCACTACCCACAGTGTAGTGCTCTGTCTTGTGCAGACTTTTGGAATGGCCTTAACCAGCAAAGGTTAGAATCATCTTTCTCAACTGTGGCTATGTAAGTTTAAGCTACCCAGTCCAGGTAACATCTGGAGACCTCTGGAGGGTAATACTTCTCACCTTATAAAAACTTTTTCCTTGGATGACTCAAATAATAGTACTTGGCATATGTAACCTATAGAGTGTGGATTGGACTTGGAAAAATAGAATAGAAAATTGTAGATCACTACTTCACAAAATAATTATATATGAAAATATTTTAATGAGAGAATAGCCAGCTTTAAATTTCTGAAGGACTGTATTCCTGATGGGGCACTGAACTCCAATGGAAATTTGGAGAAAGAGCCTGCAGAAGGATACACAGTTTAATGCTGAAACATTGCAAGCATTTTGAAATCCCAATCAGAGTGCCTAGAATTTTTTATCTAAAACTAGATGGTAACTTTTTTCCTTTGTGATGAAATCTTAAGAGTTTGTTTTATTATTTCTAGAATTGTGGAAATTTCAGAACTTAATTTACTTACCTACCTTCTGAGAAGAGATTTTGCTTAGAAACACGTAAGCTGCAGTTAATACAAATTGTCAGTGGATATATTGATATTTCTAGAAACAAAAACAAAACACATAAACAAAAAACTAGAAATTGAGGACAGTGATAACAAAAACTTTGTAGTAAGTAAAGGAGAAGCTCTATGGAAGAGATAAGGTGGTGATGTCAGAGAGCAGGTAACGCCACTGTGTGGTGAGGAGGCCTTTTTGTTGCTGAATTCTTTTCTTGTTTGTTCCAGGAGTCTCTGCCTCATCTGCCATAAGGCAACCAGCAACCTTTGCCTTCTTCATTTTGAGCCTGGTACTTCTCACAGGCCTGGTGGTCTTACTGTCCCTGTGTAAGTACTGTGGTGTCCCGAGGTATTGCTGTGGCAATTATTTACTTCCAGCAGTGCAACTACTTTGTCTGTTTATGCTGACCATCCCTCCAAACACCTGTGGAAATAATGTAACAAGAATGGAAGATTCCCTGCTCCATAGTGCATCTGTACATGTCACTTGGAATGACTTCAGTCTGTATTCACAGCCTCAACCCCACCCCACACTGACTGGCAGAAAAGCTTCCAGGTGCAACAGAAATTCCACAGCACTTAAAGGAGTAACCAAGCAGTGAAGGTCTGAATCCTTCCTCAGATGCTTAGTTTTTGTAACTTATATTGATCTCCTTGGCTACACAGTGCGCCCAGTGACCATTACTGCAATGTTTCACTTACCATTCCTACCTTCTCAAATTGCAAGTTTCATGCAGGGATGACAGTCTTGATTACAGTATAAGCATTTCAAATTTTCTGTTGAAGGTGATGCTACAGTACATGCGAAAGAAAAGTGAGTTCAAGCTTCTTTTCAGCATGAGGGATTCTTTTGCAAGTGCCCAGGGCAAACACTAAACTTAGTCCATGACTGTCCGCTCAGAAACACTTCTGTGAGTTTACCCTCCAGTGCGTCCCAAGCTGAACCACTTGAATGAATATGCATATGGTTATGAATACGAATACGAATGAATAAAATCATTTATACCTTTGTTTAGGTCACTTTTCAAATTCTCCAAGGGTGGAGCTGCCACCATTTCCTTTTTCAGTGCTGAACCTTGATGAAGAGCCCTGTTGGTGACCAACATGAATATCTCAAGTCTTAATTTGTTATGGTTGCCCACTGTCGTATTACTTTGTGCTCTCCAGGGCAGTTTTGTTCCCTTTTTGTAAATGTCCTTTGAGTAGCTGTCGACACCTATTAAATCCATTTGCAATTAATTCACATTTGGCTGAAAATCTCCTTCACCCCACTCCTTTGGAAAAAAAAAAAATGAAATGCAACCAACATGCAGGCTGGATACGCAAATAAACCAGACAAAAATTGTAAGAATGCCAAAAGCTATGACTTAAAATTATTTTTCAAGAAAAAGCTGATAAGAATTTTCATTCCCTTCAGTTTTTCAGGAATACAAGGATCCTGAAGAAGAAAAGAAGCTGCAGGCCATGAGGGAAGCACTGTGTTTTGAAAGGAAGGCAAAGAATGGTAAATGTAGTTGCTATGTAAGTAAGCCTGAATCATCCACTTTCAGAGCCCATTGACTGAGAGGCTGTAAAACCATGGGGAAAATAACCTGTACACCTACTGTCTGCTTTTAAGTGTGGTGGTATTTGAGATGTGGACATGTACAAACTAACATGTAAAAGAACTTGTCTCTCACAGGCCTCCAGATATCACAGTTGATTCATAACTACCCTTAATCTTCTTTCCTCAGTCAAGCCTGCAGTTAAAGCCCCAGTGTTACTTGCAAATCTGCGAGAACTTTCTCTCTGATTTTTAGAAACAGAATGTGCTCTCTGTCCAGCAAGTTGGAAAAGCAGTGAAGTCGGCAGCTGCTTCTACATTTCAAAGCAGAAGAAAACATGGAAAGAAAGCCAGGAGTTCTGTTCAACAAGAAACTCCACTCTTCTTGTGCTGAAAGACAAAGTAAAGATGGTACAGTCTTAATCTCGTGCTTCCTTTATGTCACATGTGTTTTAACTTCAAGAAAAGTGGCAGTGAGAAAACAGTTTGCTCATTTACAGGGCCTTAATTTGAATTCTCTGTGTCAAGCGGTCTTCCTGAAAATTACAGGATTTTCATGACTTGTAACGCTTTCTAAATTGGGTTATCAAGAATAACACACAATTTATGAAATACCTTAATTAGCTTATCCCTAGATTTTCACAGAAACAATAGATTGCATATTGTCAGCATGGTCAGGATGCCTAGCACTCAGAGCATATATCATAGTATCATAGTATCGTGCGAGTTGGAAGGGACCTTGGAGATCATCGAGTCCAACTCCCAGGATTTGAGCCCCTCTGTGTAGCAGAGCAGCACTTCTACCACTTGCACCACAGGGGGGATTCAAACCCGGGCCCTCCGGTGCTGCAAGCAGCACTTTATACCACTGCGCCACCAGGGGCACACAATATCAATATTATCTCTTTCCACAAGTTTTGTTACTGAGAATCATCAAACCTACATCTACAATTGATCTAGAGTGGCCAATATACCATGCTGTCATTTGTTGTATAAAATGGCAGTCCAGTTAAACCCTTCATAGACCAGCACTATTGACAGCACAAAGGCTAGACAGCAGTATATTATGACTGAATAAGGGTTAGGGAATTAATAGTTTTAGATAATCTTCTTAATTTTGTTATTTTTGTTGACTATTGAAAAATCAGTAGTTTCCCATTCTGTACTCACGCATCTAGGTAGCTCTTTTTCACAAGCTATTAAGCTTACACAAAGCTCAAAAATTATTTGCTTTTGGCTACATAAAACTTTTGTAAGGAAAATGCTTGAGTGAAAATCCCTCCTTTTCTCAGATGGATTTAATTTCAAATGTGAGTTCTCAGCTCTCTTACTTTAACGCTTAAAATACCCATTTGGATTTATTTTTTATTTTTTTAATGCAAATCAGCTGAATAGACACAAGTAGAGAACTGATACATTACTGAGCCTAGCAGAACCGAGAGCAGTGAATCTGGTAAAGGGTCTCAAAATCAAGAGTTATGGGGAGCCTAGAGAAGAGGAGGATAAGGGAAGACTTCTTCACTCTCTTAGAACTCCCTGAATGGAGGTTGCAAGAAGGAAAATGTTGGTGTCTTTTCTCTGGTGCCAAAGTGATAAGATGTGATGCAACAGCCTGAAGTTGCACCAGGAGAGGTTTGGAGCAGCTGTTCAGAAGAACTTCTTCATGGAAAGGGTGGTTAGGCATTGCCCAGGGAGGAGAAATTTCTTCCCTCCCCATATGTGGAGATTTAAGGGATGTATGCATGTAGCACTTAGGGACACAGTTTACTGATAGACTTCATAGGGTTAGATGATGGTTGGTTTGATTATCTTAAAGATCTTTTCAACTTGAAGTTTCTATGTAAAATTTTCTTCTCAACTTTAAACTTTCTATGATTCTATGATCCTGAGCTTATAATCCTTGTCCACATTGCTGGGCAATACCTGATCACCATGCCTTAAATGACTATTCAAGAGATGATGTTGGTATACTATATAAATCCATGTGTGGTTTGATGACACTGGGTGGTTGTTTTATCTTCCATGTTTGGTATGTACCAGTGGACCCTGACTAAAACTAGGCCAAGTTAATCTAGTTGTAGATTTTCGATTTTGGATGAGTCCCTAAGCATGCTACTAAGCAATGGTTTCTGGAGGATCTGAGCAGGTTAAGATGCTTTATACAGTTCAATAAATAAAGATATTTGAATGATCCTATAGTCAGAGCAGCCAGCATTGTATCGTGGAGAACAAGAATAGGCAACAGGTTACTCATACATATGAGCAATTGCAATTTGGTTTCAGAAACTTCACAGCTGGAAGATACAGGAATTTGAGTCTTATTTTTGAAATATCATTGTGATGATTTTCCCACTGCTACAGGTCTCTCTGCCATACGATTCACAGTTTTATTGGGTTGGATTATCGTACATATCTGAAAGAAATGGCTGGTTCTGGGAGGATGGAACAGCTCTTTCAGGAGAAGCCAAAGCCTGGTAAGACTTCATAACTGGTGTGGTTCTGTCTGACAGACCCTAGTAACATGCAATAAACTTACAGTTACTCTTACTTTCCCATGTTTGCCACATGTGCAATGATGAAGGAGCATGGTGATGATCATATCTGCTATAGGGCTAAACAACAGCTCGGTCACTGGCTGTGGACCCAAAAGGGACTAACAAAATAGCTCCAAGTGGTAAATAACTCTACATTTCAGTGGCAAATCAGTATGATTACAAATCCAAATACAGAGAACATAATATCACTGGGACATTATTAATTCCTGTCTTTTAATTTTCTAGGACTGTATTACGTGAGCACACCTTCTGTGCCTCCTTATATGGACAGATTATTTATGCCAGTAACTCCTGTTCAACAAAGCAATCCTGGATCTGTGAGAAAGGAGCCATTCAATTTGCCTGAAGAAGCACTGTGAGAAGGAACATGGATTCTATCACTGTTAGATACCGTTTCTAGGAACTAGGTGTTTTCAATGTAGTTTTATTTTTGTTTGTTTATCATGCAGTTTTCTCAGAACGTTAATTCAAACAGACAAGTCAACAAATATTAAACTTCCTCTTTGCCAGCACGTAGGTTCATAAATGAGAGAAAAATACTATAAAGCTTCAAGCTACAAGCCTAGGAAGCAACTTTAAAGGGTTAGCAACAGTCCAGTAATAATTCTTACACAAATTTCTAGAAGGACAACCACACATACTCACAGGGCCATATATTTATTGTTCTTCTGTTAGAATTTCTACTTTCCTCAGCACTCAACAGCTGCCAGTCCTAAACCACTCCATCTACATCCTTGATGATTTTACCCACTGAATTACTGCACACACTAACAACATAATCCTGTTATAGTTTGCCAAGTCATGCTCTTGTTCCAAAATCAGTTCTTCCGGTTCTTCCCTTCTTTGAGGTATAGAAATACAGAATGAACACAAGGTTCTATTTACCAATAAAACTCTTTTTTCATATGCATTAATATCTATAGAAACAAAAGGACATTTTTGGAAGAGTACAGGAAATCCCTGGAAGAAATCTCTTTGAAAATTAGAGTCAAATGTCATGCGCAGATTAAAATATCACCTAAATGAAACTGCAGTGCTATAATAAATATAATTGCTGTGCAAATAGTAGTAAGGATAACAATGACATGCTTTATTGACAGATAACCTCAATGAGTACTCAAGCTGGTGCAGTGTCTGTTGCCACAAATCTTATTTATGTTCTTTGGTTGTATCCACACTGTTTGGGATCTCTGAAGCACCAGATACATAATATGTGTCATATACTATTAAAGTATTTGTCACACTTCCTGGAACAAAACAATGCTTCTAGATTTCTGGGTGGAGTTTCATGGCATGAGTTCCTTGAAGTTTGTGTATGGAAATAATGGATGGATGTTTTACATCATACATGAAACATTCCTTAAATATATGTATATGTGTGTGTGTGTGTGTGTAATAGTACTCGGAGACCTTCCTTAAAATAAGTTAAATACAATTCTGTCTTTAATAATCATAATTTCCTTTGAAAATGATATCAAAGACTGAAGCAGTTCCTTCAAAAACAACCAAAACAACCAGGCCTCTACCTAGCGTGCTGAAATGAACTGAATTAATTCACAGTACTCAGTAGAGCCGAGTCCTAATGTATGGATACTGGAGGTTTTCAGAACAATTCTCTTCTGTGATTCTGTTCTATGAGATACCAGGTGAACTATCTAGTATTCATTGCTATTGCAATAAAAAGTGCATATCTGAAAGCAGGGTGCAATATTTCATCCATTCAAAGGTTTCAGCTCCTTCAACTTGAAAGAAAAAATTCACAGGTGGCAACTAAGCTGCTTTGTTTTGCCCCCCTTTCATTTATAAAACCAAATATGACTAACACTTGTTCTGTTGGTTGGTTGGTTGGTTGGTTTTCTTAGCAGTCTGTTGCATGAATTTGCTTGATAGCTGCATTGTGAAAAGAAGTGTTAGACCCCAGGTTTCCTGTTAATTGCTTGCTAGGCGCTAGAGTGGGGAATGTTATTACTGTGGGGAACGTATGAATCAGTTCTCAAGTGCTAAATATGAACACAGAGGAAGAAGATAGATACTCTCATCTAAACCATCTGCCACAAGGGCCATCCAGACACTGTCTCTGAATATCAGTGAAGGTGTGACTCTTTGAACTTGCTGTGCCATGCTATTCAGTGGCAATAGAAATGGTATCTCCTTATTAGGATCTACTTTAGTAAATGAGAAAAATATGTAATTGTAGGATTCATGTTTATTTCTGTGCACTATTTCATTGCTTTGTTTTTTGTTTTTTTTCCTGACAAGAATAAGCATGCAAGAATGTGAAAATAAAGTGTTGCCCTAAATTTCTGTAGAAAAAAGACAAGTGGCTTTGGATTCAGATTCTGAAGTCTGGAATCGGTTCTAATGTGATTTGTTTTATTTATTGTTGAAAGTGCTACAGACATTAGATGATCTGACTTCAACAGAAAAAAAGCTTTCATGCTTTGTCCTCTATTAAAGACTGCCGAAGTGTCAGACAGGTGCCTTAGAATCATAAAATGGCCTGGGTTGAAAAGGACCACAATGATTCTGCAGCTTATTTAAACTTCTTCAGCTTTTCCCGCTAAGGAGATTATTTGCTTAAATTTATCCCAGATCATTTTTGTTTAGAGTATACTTTATTTCCAAGCATAACCATGGTAGTCAAGCTGAAGTCCCTATACCTACTATCAGTTGGATTGGCTCCTGTGCTAACAGTGTATTGTATATATTGTTTTTGCTATGTCCATTTCAGATCTTCTTGACTACAAACTTTCTTTATTATAATTAAGAGAAATATTGCCTGTAATTTTATTTCACCAAATTCTTCACAATTTACAACTGGAACTTTAGAAGTCCCTTCCAAATGTTCAATCTAATCAACACTTGGTATCATAATTTGGGCAATTGTCACGGAGTTCTCTCTAGAGCTCTCTCGTGACAGGGGAACAAACCCAGGGGAGCAGGAACAAAAGTACCTCCCTTCCCTAACAGCGCGGCGCGGCCACGTGCGCTCCGGGAGAGGGGAAGGGAGACCGCGAATAGGTCTAGAAGGAGAAGAGAAAAAAAAAAAAAAAAAAAAAAAAAGAAAGAAAGGATGATCTAAGAACGAACGGCAGTTTAACAAACTCCGTAACACTAAACAACAACGAGAGAATTTCAACAATGAGAAAACCAAATCCCAATCTCATCGACGGGCTGTGGGAGGCGGGAAGTTCCGACCACGCTGTCTCCTCGCAAGGAGCCGGGCCAGAAACTCCATCCCCTTCCCGATCTCCCCTCCGGTGCCGCTCCACACATGCCCATTTAAGGCGGTCCACAGAAAAAAAAAAAAAAAAAAAAAAAAAAAAAAAAAAAAAAAAAAAAACTTGTCCCCTTAATTCCCATTATCCTACATGATGTTTTGATGTGGAATTCCAACACCAACCAAATTACAAAACCATAACAGTAATTTTAAAACAACAGACTGGTTTGCAGTATTTTGCAAACAGTTTTACCAGAAACACGAAAATTTATTTGTGCAATTCAATACTCCAAATACAAGCACACAACCAAAAACATCAGCGGTTCCTCTTGTGGACACTTCAATCTATATATGTCAGCCCTTCTTTCCAGTCACAGGTTCTGTTCATTCTCTTAATTCAGTGTGAAGATGAATAATCTTTATTTTCCAGTGAATCTTCTCTTTCTCAGTATTAGGGTCTTTGGAGGCTTTAGCTCATGTATAGTGTGCCCGCCTCTCCTTCTGTAGTTCTCACTGCTGTTTTGGCAATCAGCAGTAGTGTCGACCTGGTTTATGCTAATTGAGAGCAAATCAAATCATATTAACTAAGACATGGCTGAAAAGTGTAAGGCTAGGAGAGGTGCTTCTTTGGCTGCAGGAAAGGTTGACTGAATCAAAATAGCCAGCATTTAACCCAACATGAGTGACTCCTTCCCCTGTGTCACTGTTTTTGCAGCTCAAAGTTAAAGCTCATTTTCAATCCTAGGCTATTAAGTTCACGCATGCTAGGCTTGTATATGGGCAATCACTGGTGGACAAAGAAATACTGAAGAGGAAATGAATACCTACATTAGTTCCTACAAGAGTTTATGACTAACAAATAATTAGACAGTGATGCTGATTATTTTACAAGGGATTACTTTTATCCTTCTACCCAATAAAATGTTTTTTAAATGAGCTTCTAAAATAAAAGAAAAAGCATTTCTGTTGGTTTTGTTACTTGATGAACCATTTAAGACAAAATTTTCTATTGAATTTTATTCTGACATTTCAATTCTGAAAGGACTGTTGTGCTCATTTTGGTGATTTCAAGGAAAATCTTTTCCTCTGATTATTAATGCCCTGGTTGCAACGAGGAGCTCATCTATGCATGGACACATTCTCAGTTGCTGGGAAAAGCTCTCCAAATCCTCTCTGCTACCAGGACTCCCCAACAACTGTGTATCTGGACGAAGGTAGTATATTAGGGCAATTTGTTATGTATCTTTCTCAGTTACCATCACTATCCTCGTTTCATAATGGTTAGGTGAATTGCCTTGTTCTGTTTTATTCTTGTTGTATCATTTCACTTACTATCTCACTGTTTAACACTTAAGATAAATTTCTTTACCTTGGTGTCTGTGACCTTTTTAGTGACCTCATCCACTGTTGTTTTGCTTTGCTTATTTTAAGGGCTTTCGTGACACAGAAATACCAGAGGTTGTTTACAATCAGCAGAAGTTAAAACAGTTTCAGAACAGTATTTAACTCTCATGTATATGCATAGAAATCACCAGTTCTCAATTCATGGAACAAATACTTAGTTACCTAGTTTGGAGAATAAGTCCTTTCTCTGGAAATAAATAAAAAAAAAATTAAATTTAAAAAAAAAAAAAAAAAAAGGAAGAGAAGAGGTGAAGAGGAACTGATGTTACTTTTAGATTATGTCTAAACAACTATTTGATGTTTTTCAGTAGCAGAGACATTTGCTTCCTGGCTTTATTCCACAGTGATTAATGTTCAGAAAATCTAGCTAGAACGGTTTCCCAGTCTCACTTTCTAAGATGACAAGGAGAACTGAAGATAAAATGAAGTAGAAACCATACTTATCCCCTTTGCTTATTGCTTATGAGTACATCATGCTTGTCCTGAAGGGGTAACTCATGGTCTTGTCACAGCCACTGTCCATTACTGGGACATGAATAAATCCAGGTTTCTCATCTGTTGTTCCAAGTATGTCTGCACTGTAAAAGGCAGTGAACTGAAAAAATCAAGTGAACTAATGGGGAGTCAGGTGGAAAATTTACATACCAGAGAACAACGCTGTGCTCCTAGGCTGGTTGAGGCCCAGCAGTAATCTAGGCTCAGTTACACGTGACATGTGATAATTCCCTCCTTCTAGCAAGAATGATTAGTGGAGCAGAGCAGCATATCATTTGCTGGGTTGCCATTGCATCCAAGGCAGAGTCACAGCTGCTCTATGTACTTTCAAACTTCAGGTACATGGATGTATTGTGGAAAAACTTAACTAGTTTCTGATTTATTGTATATGACACTACTGCATCAGCCTAAATACTATTGGTCTCACCAGCTGTGTGTGAATTTCTGGGACAAAAGGAGAGCATCAACTAGCATAGAGTCCCAGACTTATCTAAAAGTGGAAAAACTGGGTGCAGTGACTTAGACTCCATTATCTGGGCAGACACAAATAGACCAATAAATGCCAGTTTCCATGAGTGTCTTGTTTTTTCTTCCATAAGATGATGCTTTTGGATCTTCTGTCATACCTTCTCACAATAACTCTTATGCAAAGAGAATGAAATGTAGAAGTGTTCTGCTTCTTTGCACACAGTTCATTCAATAAATACCTATTTTTGCTTTGCAAGAAACAGAATCCTTTCAGATTATTAAATATAAAAAAAGTCTTGGTAATGACTTGCCACACCTGCAAAAGTATCAGGGAGGCCTTGTGAGTCCCAGATGTGTTCTACATTTTACATTTTTAAATGCCTCTGGGGAAGTATTTGGTATGACTAATCAAGCTGGCTTCATAATGTAACACTTCATAGAAGAGTAAGCAGTAATTTCTCAACAAACTCCGAGAGCAGTACAGTGACATGTTTTCAGTGCTTTAAGTTTTATTCCCATTTAAGATCATACTACGTAATAAATAAAAGAACAGCCTTGACATCCACCCCTTGGTAAAACCAGAACATGATAGCTGACAGAAGACACGAGCATATTCTTACCACATTCAAACATGCTTTGACTGGTATCCAAGGAAGGATACATGGAAATCACACAGCCTACTATGGCTTTGACTCTTAGATTTTAAACAATGATTTAAAAAAAAAACAAAAAAAAAAAACAGTGAAAATTCAATGATGGGATATTTTGGTTTGTTTTAACAAGTCTGTAGGAGTCTGATCGCATTTTTAAAACCTTTTGAAAGTCAGTAAGGGAAAATATGAAGAGAAAGTTTACTTCAATATAAGATAGAGACAAAATAGAGAGATAACTGAGGCAAAATAACAAGAGACAGTGAAGAAATTTAAATAATCATTGGACGGCAGGCTAGCAGGGCAGCAGATAAATTACTGGAAGCACAGTATTAATGGCAATGCCATATAAATAGAAACAGAGTCATCACTAAAACTTAACAAGAATGAGTTATGCTTTTGGAGGAGTCACTTCATACTGCATTGATACTGTTTCTTTATAATTACTTAATCATTTTATCTGATTTTTTTTCAATTTGTTTTTTTTTAGCATTTGAAACTCTGAATTTCATCTAAAAAACTGGTGGTAATCTATTGAATCATGAGAAAAATCCCCTGAAAAACATGGATAATTTGCACTTCTTTTCTGCATTGAATCCCACCAGTTTTAAAGGCTGTCCATACAAGAAAAGCTATTTTATATTTATTCAGTTTTTTTGTTTGTTTGTTTGTTTTTTCTTTTATAAGTCACAGAATCATAGAAACATTAAGTTGTCTGAGTTGAAAAAGACCTTAAAGATCATCTGTCTCCAACTCCTCTTTTATGGGCAGGAATATTTTCTACTGGAATTCCAATAATACACAAGAGACTTTAAGAAGAAGGAGATAAAAGAAAATTATCCATATGCCAAATCGATACAAAGCCAATCACTCATGCTTCTCTTTCTTATCTATCTACCAAAACACAGAAACCTTTCAGTATAGTTTTGAAACTAAAAGAAATGAGAGAGTGAAAAAAAGAAAGAGAAAGAAAAAGAAAATAAAATAACCCATCTCACACTAATGCATGTTTACACTGCACCACTACATTTATAATTAGAGAACGGTAAATGGTTTTTAGTCTCCTTGTGAGAATATGTAACATTCATGAATCCATTGGTTCTGCTCTGCAACTCTAGAATGCATCAACATGGCTAATGATTCACTAGATTAAAGTGATTGCAATATTGAGCAACATGTCTCAGTAGATGCTTTCCTGCCTTTAACATATACAGCAGTCCCAGGCAGCTCCCAAACATGAATAGTAACACATTATTACAGAGCATTATTTTTTCTGTCTTAGCTATTCAAAAGAGAAAGAGAATACAAGTTTTAAAAAGCACTATTCTGAGTAATCATGAGAAGTAACAGAAATACAAAACAGTTCTATAAATGAAAAAAAAACTATCGGATTGTTGAATTGAATGTTCTTATTGGCTGTTGGATATATACATAGTATCCATGATAAGAGAATCAGCATGGATCCCCTGCATAGTGCAGCATTTGGAGGGATTTGTCTGACCACACAGAACGCTCAGGACTGGGACCTGTGAGAGAGAAGTGAGCAGAGTGGTAATTGCAGAACTGCCATAGCAGGAGACTAGTGGCGGAGCCTTAAAATTGAGAACACAGTAGGTGCTGTATATGTGCATACATACATCATTCAGTATAGAATTACATATTATATTGCAAAAACTTTCATTTCAGCAGGAGATGTTGATCACATGGCCAATTTTGGTAGATCGAACCTACAGAATTAGGACAACATGAGTGAAGGGGCAGAAAAGGTCCTGGAGGAGGGAGAATAATCTGACCTCCAATTAAACAGATCAGTAACATGACCTTCAACCCACTCACCCTCAGGGTAGGGGGAGGGGAAAAGAATAATTTGGAATGAGCAAATTCAGACCCTTTCTGCTCTTAGAAGGGCAGGGTTAGGTCTGCAGAGATCTCTTGATGCCCTTTACTGAGCTAGTTCAACATCTAAAGAACAAACTCGTGGCCACCACTTTTCTCCTGATCTGACTGGAAGGTTTTAGAGATCCCTTCAAAAGAGGGAACGAAATATACCAAGAAAAAAAAACAAAGGAAACAGGCAGAAACAAACAGGAGCCGTCAGTGACAAAGAGCAAAAAGAGGAAAGCTAAAACTTCAAGGGCAGAGACCAGGGACAGACCCAGAGGCAGACAGAAAGAACTAATGTGGGAAGAAGAGATGGGATTCAACACACAAGAAGGAACCTGCTCCTTCTCCTAATCAGTGGACTGGAGAGGATGAACAGAAGCTAGGAAGGAAGAAAGATACCAAGTAGCTTGAGACAGCAAAAGGCCACAGATCCACCCCATAGGGATGCATAACTCAGTCATTTTCTGCTTTGTTTTAGGATGTTTCTTATGGGTAAGTCACATCAAGTTCTTTTTAACACAGTCTGTAATGTGGAGTTATGTGGGAAAGCTGCGGGCGTGTTAGCAACTGGTGATAACAGGAATTTCTGCAGTACTAGACAGAGTTGGGCATAGCAAGGGTAAGCATGGAGAAGAGAATACTTGCTGCAGTTCCTGGGGTGGTACCACAGAAATCAATGTACCAAGGCAGAATGAGAAGGGTAGGAGTGTAATATGTAGCAGAAGTGTTTAGGGCTTCAAATATTTGATCACTGAGAATGATTTATATCTGTAGCATGACAGTTTTTGGTGGGGAAAGAGAAAGTTGTGGTCAGTGTGAAGGAAACTGGGGTCTTCACTGCAAATAACGTCAAGTGGGATTTTGTTGACTATGTGAAGTTAAGATGTGAAAATGTGGTTGGAATCACAGTAACTTCAAATCTAGATCAGAATATACAAGAAAATTACTAAAGATAACAGAAAATCCTTTTCATAGGAAATTCAGACTGGTAACAGTCTATGTAACTGAGATAAAGGCTGAATATCTTGTTTTGCTCCTTCTAGTTCCCCAAAGTAAGAAGTGAGGAAGGGTGTCTCAATGCTGAATTGTGAGTATTTGTAGGTATTGTGCTCTTCTAAGAAAACCGTGAAAGGTAAAGACATAACTGTTATGATACGGGGACAGACATTTTCCAGAAAATCTTGTTTACACTGTGACTGTTGAAAATTTAGATAAGATGTCCCTTGCTTTTGAGGTGAATTGTGTTGATTGCTACCTATTCAGCACACTGATCCTGCAGTACCATTTCAGCTTCCTGTTTGGATAACTGTTATGATAAAGAGCATTCTGGAGTAATTCTGTAGTTGATGCCCTTGAGTCAGACAGTGTTCAAGAGGCATTTGAACATTGCCTTCATTAATATGCTTTAAGTTATGGTTTATCCTGAAGAGGTCAGACAGTTGGACTACATGATCTTTGGGGGGGCCTTCCAACTGAACTACTCTATCTATTCTTAAAAAATAAAAATAAAAATAAAAATAAAAATAAAAATAAAAATAAAAATAAAAATAAAAATAGGTTTCTGTTTTATTAAAGAAATGTATTTAAAAAATACACAGGCAAGGTCTGCTGACTGAAACGAAAGGAACATACAATACAGCATCCAGAATGTGCCCACAGTATAAGGCCAGAAAGAAATAAAAAAGAAATTCAGGGAAAAAAAACAAAAACAAAAACAAACCACAAAAAGTAAAACGATAGTATTTGACAGACTAAATGATGAAAAAATGTTAAAGTAAGAAAGTTTAGAAATTACATGATATAGATCCCTAAGGTGTGAAAATAGACTTGGTTAAGCCCAAATATCAGGTTAACATTTAAAAGATAAAAACCAAACAGAAGAACTCACCTCTAACAGGAAGATCAATGAGGTTGGACAACTGTTTCCTATACAAATTACTATAGGTTTCTCATCTTTTATGCCATTTACAATCTGGATGTTAAGTGTGGAGTGTGAGGGGAGCTTGAAGGGAATGCTGTGGGAGATCTTCCTATTTTGTTGTTCTATGTCTGATTATTTTTTCTCCTCAGCTGTTCAGGTACAGAGTGGATCCGTCTGTGGTATATTTGGTAAGATGGCATATGATTACTTAAAATATGTGCATCACTGGGCAATTCTAGCCACAAATAGTGGGATTTAATGGGATCTTGTAACTCATTCAAGTGTGGTGCTACTCTCTCTTCCCCTCTATGCCTTGTAATGCTCTACAGTAGCAGTGTATCCCCTTAGCCATTGCGTTGTCTTTGGCAAACACTGACTTGCCATCACAGACATTTTTATTTTTAATTGCATGTATAATTGTAAGTATAATATTAATAAAGCTTCCATGTCATTATATGCCTTTTAAAAGGCCCATTTTTAAAAATAGTTTCATTCTGATTCCTTAGTAATGCAGTTGTTGGGCATCTACAAGGCTGCATTAGTAAGAGTGAAGCCAGCACGTGGAGAAGTTACGATTCTTCTCCTCCACTTGTAACTCATAAGGACACTTCTGGAATACCTAGCTTGGTTTTGTTTCCCAAGTCAAAAAAGAGGTGTTGACAAACTGGAGCAACAACGACTGGATCCATCAAACTGGCTAGGTGACATGATGTATAAGGAGGAACTAAGTTTATTCGTCCTGGAGAGGGTTAAGAGGTAGGGAGAAAGGAGTTTAACTGATGTTTTCCACTGTATGGGAGATTGGTAATCACAGCCTGAACCTGATTAATCAGCTGAGGCAAGTATGGGGTCAGCTGTGGGAGCACAGGTGAGAGTGATGTAGCTGCGCTCCCGGAAGGGGTGGAGCTTGACTCCACCTCCTCTAGACCTCATTTAAGGGCTGACTCCCTCTGAGGCAGTATCTCTTGGAGATCACTCACCAGTGAGGACTGCCCCAGCTTCTGCAGCCAAGGCACCACCACTGGTGAGTTTTCCTTTACTTATTCCTTCTGTGCATTTGCTACCATCTGTATATTAACAAAAAATACATCCACTCACTAAGGTAGGTCTAGATTGATGGTAGAGCCATAGTTTTCTCAGAGGTACATAGCAAAAGGATCTGAGGTCACGGATCAAACTGTATCCAGGAAAACTGATTAGACAAGGAAAAAATGCTTACCTCAAGGGAATGTTACATAGAAACTGGTGCCTGAAAGGGACATGGCATCCCCTTTTCTGGAGACTATCAAACTCTATTGAAAAAGGCTCCAAATGATTGTGTCTAGCTTTGATATTAGCTATGCCTTAAGCAACAAGACATTTTAATATGTCTCCTCCAAAAAAAAAACCTTTCTGTCTATATTCAGTTTTCTCTCTTCTTCCAGGCTAGTGGTTGTGATCAGTGGACTGCTGCTGCTGTGTGGCTTGGTTTCTGTCTGCATGAGATGCTGTTTCACTCACTGCCTTCAGACTGGGGAAGAATCAGGTCCTCAACCCTATGAGGTCACTGTCATTGCTTTTGATCATGACAGCACTCTCCAGAGCACCATTACCTGTGAGTTGGCTTTGTCGATACTGGGTACCTCAGCACACCCTGATGTGGGGGTTGCACTATAAAATGTCCAGACTGAGGCATCTCAAGTCCCTCAGTGGGCTTGCAGAGGGATGTCCCAGGCAGAGTGCTAGGAATGTGGCATCTGTAAATACTATAAATTAAGGTACTCACCAGGCCTTATGTAACAAATATGGTCAGATGGTGAACTGTTTGTAAGATGTGTTTGGGTAGACTAAGGGCAGCTACGAGATCCCTGATGGCATGAGAAGAAGGAATAATTATGGAATGTTGCTGATGGAGCTTCATTCCTCCCTTTAGAGGAGGACCAGGGGGCAGGAAAACATTCAGGCCACAGGGAGAGAAAAGCTCATGCACTGCAAATATACCCTTCCCACTTTAATTGTACGGTGCTTTCAGGATGAGGCAAATAGCTTCTTTCTCCTTCTTTTCAGCTCTCCATTCGGTATTTGGGCCAGCTGCCAGAAGGATACTAGCAGTGGCACACTCCCACAACACTGTGCAGGGCACGCCACCCCTCACAACATCAGACACCCCTCCAGTCTATGAGGAAGCTCTACACATGAGCAGGTTCACCGTTGCCAGGGCAGAGCAGAAAGTGCTAGACCTGGATCCAGCGACAAAAGAAAAACTGCAGATGTCTGCCGAGGACAAGGATGTCCAGCCAGTCCCTGCAGGACAGTAGTGCTTACATTTACCGAACAGCAGTAAAATATAGAACAGTAACATTCTGAGAGTAGTTCTTGTGGTCAGGGATAGGAACATCAGATTAACCTCCTAAGTCTAATGAAAAAGGGGAAAAAAGAGACTATAATTCTGGATGGTTCTAGATGCAGTGTATTTGGATAGCTCCTTTTCACACCTTGAGATAACTGACCATTGGCAATCCCTAGATCCATTAATTATACACACACATCACCAGATTCACAGATTGCACATATGCCAGTCTAAATTTCCTGGGGATGGCAGAGGTTTTCAGAGCAGAAAAAACAATATGAAAAGGTGTTACAACCAATATTAAAACCAAACTCCAGGAGAGCACCAACCATTCACAGTAAATTAAAGAAAAAAAAAAAAAAAGAGGCTACATGTACATAATCCGCACATAAGCGAGCATAGTAGTATTTACAGTTTCCTACATGCTCTACAGGATATATAGGAGTACTCTTGTCTTGAATATAATATATAGCAATTCCAACATAGCAGTTATAAGCTTTGGTATTTGAATTGAAACTATGATGTGTGCAATAACAAATCAAACAATAGGAGAAGAAAGAACTCTGTCATTAAAATAAAGCTTAATTACGTTTTGCCTTCATATTGTATCACTTATTATTCCTACCACTGCTGTCAAAATTAAATCAGACTAAATAAGATGATTTAAAACATTTAAGCCATTTCTCAGATATAAATAATCTGTGAGTCTTTCCTGATCCATGAAGATATGATTAATCAGGAATAAATATTCATCAAACTGCTTGGATGAGCACTGTTATGGGCTAACTATGAAAAGTTTAATTCAACTGGATACTCATGAGAAAGTGACAGCTGAATTACAGTGGTGTTGCCTGTACCCCAGGTTCTGCAACTGAAAACATTAAAAGGAGAATAACATCAAATACAAAACAATAAGCAGTCATTGTTTATTTTATTTCAATACTTTAGTTAATAATTACTTTATCTGTTAATGATGATGTGAATGCAGAGGTCACAGACTGAACAGCTATCTGAAGTGTTGGCACAGCTCTTCCTACTATTGTACCCCAAACCCCACAGACATGTTGAAGTTCACAACACTCCTTGTGAAATATGGAATAATACAGCCACTTTGTAGATAAAGAGAGAAAGGAGCAAGTTGCCAAATATGTTTAAGAATATAACTGCTGATTATAATCATCAAGGGATCTAGAAAGGAATGTTTGTAAGATATCTCCAGGGGTAGCATAAGGCAGAAATGAACAACTAAAAGATCTTTGATCATGTTCCAGACTTTGGCTGGTCACAGAAATTTTGTATCCAAGTAAATAATTTAATGCAGGTCTCAGTTCTCTAGTTCACCTTTCCCCTCCCTCCCCCCCCAAATTGCTTAGTCATGTTCTATTTGCATCAGTAACAGATGATAAAGTTGAATAAAATAAATAAGTGACATATAAGGTTATGTCTCTTCTGCTACACAGTACTTGACATGATAATAACTGTTTGTGAAACATCCAGTTGTGTGACCTATTTCATCAACTGATCTGTGGAGTTCAAGCCTGATGTCCCTATCACGCTGCAGAACATTTCCTGGGAGGCTCTTGTTTACTTCACGGTAAAGTCCTGAAACAAACTGAGGCATTTGCTGAAAACGTGTCTAACCCTTCTGAGACCAGAAACTTCTTGGAAGCATTCACTAACGTTTCCATTCGGAACATACCATTCCCGCACTGTGTCCACCCCTTTTTTCCTGCTGAAGAACTCAGCCGGCCAAGTCTTGAGCTGTGCTCACATTTAACAGAAGATGGTGGTCGTTTTCCACAGGGGAGCAATCTTGCTGCTAGAATTCTTCCCAAACCCAGTAATACAAGAATAGATATTTTAACAGAATTTTTGTAATAAGTTCACTGTAATTTTGATAAGGTGTTCAGTAAAAAAGGGAAGTTTTAAAATGTTTTATTCCCTCCCCCTCCTCTGCATCACATCATCACCTTTGCTATCTCTGTTCTCCATTTCAAGGAAAACAGAATGTGTCGCTTGTACTGAGAGCTACTCATCACCTGATGATGTGAGTGTATTTTCCTCGACCAGAGCCCCTATTGCCTAACTGTCATACACTGCTGTCTGCTCATGTCTTTTTCCATTTGACTCACGCTTCACTGTGACTGACTATAACAGGCCTTTTGCTGGCAAGAGATGAAAGAATGTGACAGTAATGATGCATACAATTTCATTTGTTAAGGATTTCCTAAAGGGACTTCAGATGAATGAATTCAGAGAAAATAATCTTGCAACTGATCAGACGCTTGAAGCCCACAGGATATAATGAAGTACCAGACTAGGGGAAAATAAAAGCAGACAAACAGACACTAGATCTCATGGGTGTCAAACCTTTTGGCTTGCCTGGGCTGCAGTCAGTGAACAGAAATTGTCTTGGGCTGCATAGGTTGCTCCAAAAGTAACACCTCCTATTTATTTCCATGGAGATTACAGCTGATACAAACATTGTATCAGTAACATTGTTTGTGATATTGGTGGGAAGGTTCCACTTCCACTGTCATACCACTAACATCCACCTCTGATGTAATGGGTCAACATAATAGAACAGGAGGCATTACTTTCGGAGCAGCCCTCATAAAATACACGCTATTTTTAAGATATAAATGAAAAAACATTTTAGTTGTAAACATTTCTCTTAAAATTAAAAAAAAAAGAAAAAAAAACTGGTGGGATATTTGACCTTGTTTTTGTGAAAACAGTCTGGTTCAATGGCAGTGGCTGCAATTCTTAGTGAGTTCTCAAGCTGTTCAACAAAGACTTTTAGTCTAATCTTGCTCTTCCTGTAATTCACCCCTGAAAACAGTTGCTCACAAATGTATGTGCTGCCTAAAACTAAAGATATGAATAAGATGTGGAAGTGAAGGATATTTTTCTCTGGTAGGACAGGGCAGAGGTGTGCTGCAGGATAGGCTGGGATGGGAAGCGAGCAATCTGTGGGTCATGGGTTGGATGTGATTGCACTGAAGACTTTCTAAAACGTCTGTCTGTGGTGATACAAACAGAATAATCACCTAAAGGGAGGTACTAATGAAAGAGGTAAGCAAGTGAGTCCTCGTTTACAAGTAGCTGATATGACCAAACAGCAGTTTCAGGTGGCATCTCCAAGAAAAATAAGGCAAATAAGAAAATAACAGGGATATTTTTATTCTGAAGTCAGGGAATTTTATCCAGTCATGTAGTTATTTCTAAGCTAGCTATGCTTCACAGTAGAACACTGCAAAGCTCCAAGCACTGTCCCCGGAGTGCTGTGTGGTACAGTAGGGACTACAGCCCCCTCCCCTTCCCCTGCATTCTGTGTAAATATCTTTATTCCCTGCTTCCATGGCTACAGCGTTGGCAAGGCTTGAGGAATCCCTTTTTAAGTGAAGTGCCACACACACAATACGCAAACACATCACTACACTACATAAACAATATACTTCTAGCACCCCAGGCTAAGACAGTTCGTTGGTTTAGCCACTCCGTGAACTCGTGAACTTCGTTGTGTCTGGAGTCCAGCGAAAGAAAAACAACCAATCCAGTTTCCAGCTCCTCTCTCCAGCACGCGGATCCTTAATGTGGGATTCGTCACATGCCCATGGGTTGACATTTTAATAAGAACTGTAAGTCAGATGCTTAGTTGTTTGTCTCTGCTGCTGCATGGATCATCTTCCGTCCCACCGCGGTGCCAGAACCGCGGCTGTTTTTTACTGAGCTGCAGGAGACGGAGCCGAACTCAGCCCTGCACGGGAGTAACGGGAAGGGGGAGGAACGACCTTGTCGGGGCGCGTCCGGGCTGAGTCAGCGGGCTGGGATTTGCGATCGTCACGTGGAATTTGTTGTGGGGAGGAGAACCGGGTCGTGTCTTGGCATCAGAGGAGGAGAAAACGCCAAGACTCTCTCTGGTTTGTTACAGAATTTCAAGCTAGATGTTAGCTCATATGCAGTTGCCTCCTCTCCTTTGTCCTTGAGGAACACATCACTACGTCTCTACAGATGTGGAGATTTAGCAACTGCTGTGTGGCAGGCAACTAGGAAGCAAAAAGGAGGCCAAATGTAGGTGTTACAGAGAAGCACTATGACATGAAGACAGCCTTTTCGCCTGGCCTGAACAAAATCAGTGCCTTGCTTCTGAGTCACCCTTCTGAGATACTCTGACACTACCAGCAACTATGGGAAAATGCCCCAATGCCTAATGACAGAGAGAAAGAGAGAAACAAGTCAGTGATGCTTCCTGTACTAACCTCGTGTATGTGAAATACTGAAGACTGGGACACACTGATCCATGCCGTTCCCACCATGGGTTGCTCTACCCTTAGTAGAATCTGGCATATACTTCTTGGAGGTCACAGCATCATGTGGAGATGTAACTACTTAAGCACTAAAACATCTGCCAGAGTTCTCTGGGAGGGGGTGGGCTGTTGGGGGATGGGAGGTAGAGTGGGGGGGCACACCTGGACACAATTTAGCCCTCCAAAAATAGATGTCATTATTCAGGTGAGAAAAATCACATCCAACATGCCTGTTTATTACCTTACACTATGAAGGCATTTTAAGGTGACAAGCTCTGGTACAAATGCCTGATTTGTAAGTGTAGGTGAGATTTCTGTCTCATGCCCGTCTGTGTTCACTGGGCAAGATCATTTGTGAACTGCCACTCTCAGAGCATATCTGCTTCTAAGTAAATATACTTCCTCCATATCTCCCCTTCATGCATGATGAGAGATCACAGTCACCAGGGCTTGGAGAGACCATTACCAATATACCTCTGAATTTAAGAAGCAGTGGGCTATAGAGTGCAAAGGTGGGCGGCAGGCAGTATATGATAAACAACTTGTGTGCCTCCAGTGGCGCTGTGGTATAAAGTGCTGCTTGCAGCACCGGAGGCCCCGGGTTCGAATCCCCCCTGTGGCGCAAGTGGTAGAAGTGCTGCTCTGCTACACAGAGGGGCTCGAATCCCGGGAGTTGGACTTGATGATCTCTAAGGTCCCTTCCAACTCGCACGATACTGTGATACTGTAACTCTCTCCAGGGCAGAGAGCACAAACTAGCACCCTGAATCTGCTGTGGGGATTTGCAGTAGGTCCTTCCCAGTGTTGGGATAACTCCTTCCCTTCAGGAAAGACTTATGTATATAAGCATATAGGGATAAAGAAACCATTAATGCATGAAGTATGAGTTTCTTGAAGCATGTGTACAAGTATTTCTAGAAAAGGGCAAGGGCTTCTTCCTGATCCTGATCCCCTGATATTATTTTTATTACCTACTATTTTGTTATGATGCCCTTACAAAGCATTGTAATGGAGCATCCATCTTTGGTCTTCCATTTCTTATGGTTTCAAGCTGACTCTAGTCTGGATCTTTTTTTCCATTCTAACTACACTACAGAATCATGGTGTCTGCAAAGTAGCAACTATGTTTTTTCCCACTCACATTCACTCTGTGCCAACAGGTTAGCACGGAGTTGAATAAAACACGCTGAACCTGCATTCTTTTACCTCTGCCCCTGCTGTGGCCTTGGAATATTGCCTTACACTAAGGCAGTCTACTATTCTACTATACAGGCCTCACTGCTACTACCAAAACTGCTGCACAAATAAAACATCATTCTTGGTAAAGTTCCACTTCTATGGATGAAGCATACAATAGAATAATTATTTGATGCACACCTGTTCAATGTTTCCAGGGCAGCAGCCATTTCTGGTACTGATTAGACCATGCAGATCCATATTTCAGCACCTTTCCTTTTGCTGGCCAGTATTGTGCACCTAGTCACGCTCATCAAAAACAACAAAAAACAAAAGATGATATTCCTATGTGTATCACCTAATATTGGCTGGCTGTTTAGTCTTCTTTACTGTCAACTCCCTTCACCACATGGTGCTTGTAATGTGCCTCTGGCCTGGGACATCATGTGACATACTTGTGATTTGAACAAATCGATGCATAGGAACTTAAAAGCAAAGTTTTGTTACTGTTAAGTCAGGTATTCTTTCTTAGCAGCACTGGGAAGCACTTGGGGATATTTCCACCATAAGTGCTTCCAAGATTACATGATTCAGAGTCCATTACATTTCCACAGATAGTACCTACTCATCAATTATATGTGAGACAGTGAACTTATACACACTTTTCTCAGGTAGAGATGTATGAGGTTTCCAGTCTTCTATTCCATGGTCTCTTCTACCATCTGGTGTCCTTTTAGCATCATGGCAGTCCAACTGACAGTCTTTTACTTCATCCAGAGGTCTTCCCCACTTGTCCTCTAGATGAATTTTCTTCACTGATGCATGCTCAGCAGGAGAATGCCTATTTTAAGTAATTTATAGGTACCAACATTGTAACATTTGCCCACCAGGCCATTACTTTTGGACATTTGCTCATCCTTGTATAGAGATAAGTTTGGCAACCTGTCTTTTAGTGATATATACCGGGGTGTTAACCTGTTTTTTAATAATATGTACTGGGCTGTAGAAGGATAGTTTTAATAATACATACTGGGTTGTAGAAGGATAGAGGGGAAAACCTTGACACCTGCAGAAGGAGACAATTTGGCCTCGTGTGGAGGTCTCACCTTTCATTATTGCTTTTCTTTTGCGGAGGGTCTCCTGTCAAAACAGAACAGCCTTACAACACGCTTTCTAGTCCATAATACTACACTCACACTATTCACACTACATTAATCACAACCACGTACAGAACAGACTCATCGGACAGCTGAAGGCACTCACACGGGGACACCTCTGAGGACGGTGCGTGGGTAACCCCTGAGTCACACACATTATGTTTATTTTGATGGCTGTGTTTTTGTGGATTTGTTTTTTCTTTCTTTTAAAATTGTTACCATTAGGTAACCCGAAAAGCACAGTAACCGAATGTAAACACAAAGGCCCAACACACTGCCACACACACACACCCGAGGGCAGCGCGGTCGGTGGGGGCACCGAAAGCGCCTACACCCCGCTGCAATGGCGACCGTGCCGGAAGGGGAGGGTACGTCGCTGTCGTCACGCAATAGCACGGCGCGGGGCTGCGCTGCGCTGCGCTCGGCTTGCGTACGCTGCGCGGGCGTAGTAGGGCTTGTTGAGTGCCCGGTCATAGGTGACGGAGGGAGGGTAGTGGCCGGCTCGGCTGTGTCGCATCATGAAGTTCCAGTACAAGGAAGACCACCCGTTCGAGTACAGGAAAAAAGAAGGGGAGAAAATCAGAAAGAAATACCCCGACAGAGTCCCTGTGAGTGTGCTGGACGAGCGCTGCCTTCGGGCTGGCTGTGCAGACCGTCGCCATTCTTTGCTGTCCTTGTCGTTGCCGCCTGCTGCTTTGCTTCCTTTTGCAGAGAAAAGGAACGGGATTGGGAAAGATGACTGTTACCTTGGCGTGTCGGTATTAATTCCGGATTGCTTTCTCTTTAGTGCGACCATATTTGTTGTTCTACGCCGAGGTCCGCGGGTGGGTGTGGGGGTCTTTTTCGGGCATCCGCAGTAATTCGACAGCAAGAACGCTGTTAATCTTATTGTGGCAGTCTATGCGCGTGGGGCTGAAAGGGTGGGGAAGGAGCTTACGACTTGCTCTGGGAAAATGGAGGTGAACAGTGAATGGGTGAAATAGGCGTTCTTTGTAAGAAAAAAAAAAAAAAAGAAAGAAAGAAAAAGGCCTAAATCGCTGCCATCAGATGTTTTGTTTTTATTTTGTACTTTTTTTCTTTTTGGAGCTTGCTTTTCAGTGTAGTCCTATGCCGTTCTTCTCAGTTTTGTGTTTTGCATGAGAGGAAAAAAGAGATGGATGCTCAATAATAATTCCCAGACTTACTTCCCTCCTGTTTAATCACCCCAAAAGCATCATTTGGAAAACAAGATAGCTAAGCTTTCCTTCCTTGTCTGTGTGGAATCTCAGTGGAAAACTCCTGGCTTTATATTTCTGGCAATAATTGCAAAAAGAAATAGTAACACTAGGGTTTATTTTGTTTGTTTTGTTTTGTTTTTGTCCCCTTTTAATGAATGTTTTACAACTTTTCTTTCCAGCCCCACTGGAGAGTTCTATTCTGGATTGGGGTGGCCAGGGATGCAGTGTGCAAAAGAACTGTTACACCTTAGCTTTTCCCTGTAGGATGAGAGCATTTGAACACGCAGTGTATGCAGGTCTGTCTTTTGAGATGAGGACCACAGCAGGCTCAGCTGCTCAGGAGAGTGGCAAACTGTAAACTGAGGATCAGTGTGGCAGCAGGTCATGATACAAGTGACTGGAAGAACTATGTGGACAAGCCAGCAACAGACCTGGTCTGGCAAGGAGTAAAAATGTTAAGACAGGGTCTTTAGTAGAGTGTAATGGACAAAAACAGGATCAAACTAAGCGAGCTGTGCTGCAGCTAAGGGGAAGTGAAATCACTGCCTGGAGAGGCCTGGTGTGGATTGTTGGGGAAGGCTTGTCAGAGCTGCACACGGGACAAATGAGTGCAGCTGATGTTTTTTTACATCACTTCTGTTACTGCCCTTCATGACAGTAGGATCCTTGACAACAATGTCCCATTGGCTGCTGGCACTTCACTGTTGTGATATATCTGCATTTTGCTGAAATTAAAATACTGGCCCAATCTGTTGTTACCACAGTCATCACCCAGCAGCAACAGACATCAAGATAATATATCTGCCCTTTGGATTGTCTTTGTAAGTTTGTCTCTCTGTGCCAAGTAACCTTTAGAAGAGATGCTGTGCCTGAGTTATCAGGGAAACTCACTACAGTTGATTATCTAGGAAAACACCTCCATTTTCCCCTCCTTGCAAGAGGGAGATCTGTCTCAAACTTGATTATTTGAATCCTTTCTAGGGGTTTAGAATCCTCAGAACTCACTTTGTCCTCATAGCTGTGGCTTAAATCAAGGTACCCCCTATCTTCTTTTCCTTTATCTAATGACTAAGCTACATGCCATCCTTTTGAGTCAGTTTGATCCTGTCACTGCTGCTACCTAGCAGTTCTGCTTACTAGTCTTCTAAATTGAAAGCAGAAACTAATGGCTTTTTTTCTACTTCAGTTTATTTGATACTATCTTGTAGTGTTTTAGGGTAAGAAAACAGGCAAAGTACTGTTGTTGGTCAGCCTGCAGCTGTGTAGTGAGGTTGTGCAACTACCTTTCCTTCACAATACTTATCAATTTTATCTTGTATGGAAATTCATGACCTAACACAAACTTAGTCTGAAAGAGCACAGTTGCCTAGTAGTTGACGTTCTTGAAGTAGCAAACTACGCTTGTGTTTTAGGAAGAAACATAGAATTTTCAGGGCTTTTGGTTGCATTGGTGGCATCTAAATGGAGCACAGTATACAGGTATCCAAGCCAGCATCTCTACTCTGTGATATGCTTTGTGGATACTTGGATCTGGAACGAGGAGAGTTTGGTTGGCATGGCACTTTTTCCAAGTTAATACACAAAGCTCATCATGTCTTTTTCCTTTGATGTACTGTTTCATTGATATGACAACACCATTTTCCTTCCAAAGAAGGAAGGAAACACAAAGCACAACAGTTCAGCCTTTTCTATTGCACAGCTGACACCACTGCTGATTTTGGTTGCCAAAGGGCTGGGAGCACAAGTCCTTAGAAATTAGTCTCACAGTGTCTCAGGTACAGTATATTACAATCACAGGTTCTAGCAGAATTGGAAAGTTTAGAAAGTTCAGAAAATCATGCTTCCTTTTTAGAAGGTCAAAATGGTTTCTGCAGAGCAGTAAGCCACATACATTGAATCATGTAATGTATCTCTACTTGATCAAAAATACATACCAGGAAGAAAACAAACCTACCAGTGGCTGCATTTTCTTTCCACATGCACACAGTATTTCCATGGAAACGTGTCACCAAGCTTTGGAAAGGCTTCCAGGCCTTTTCATATTCATGTCACTCGGGAATAGTTCCTATTTCAGAGATAAGCATTTTGCCTGGCTCTGGTAACAAAAAAAAAAAATTGTACGTAGCAGAAGATCTCTTTGCCTCTTTGACCTCAGAGCTACTGAACTTATGCTTTTTAATGTCGTATAATGAGGATTAGTATTTTGTGTCAAAGGTTTCTGTAAGTCCAAGTGGTAGTGTGTTGTTTAATCATTATATAGTTACATGAATGAAGAAATGTTTGTAACTATATTAAGTAGGGAAAATAACATCAAGCTGTTGGAGCAGATCCAGAGGAGGGCCACAAATATAATCAGAGGGCCTGAACACCTCTCCTGTGAGGAAAGGATGAGATATGGGTCGCTTCAGCCTGGAGAAGAGAAGGCTCTTGGGGGACCTTTATAGTGGCCTACCAGTACCTGAAGGGGGCCTATGGGAAAGCTGGGGAGGGACATTTTATAAGGATATTGAACAACAGGATGAGGGAGGCTGGTTTTAAACTGAATAGGATAGATTTAAACTAGATGTTTAGGAAGAAAATCTTTACTGTCGGGGTGGTGAGACACTGGAACAGGTCATTCTGCCCAAAGAGATTGTGGATGCCCCCTCCTTGGAGGCTTTTAGGGCCAGGCTAGATGGAGCTTTGAGCAACCTGATCTAGCAGGAGATGTCCCTGCCTATAGCAGGGAGGTTGGAACTAAGTGATCTTAAAGATCCCTTCCAACCCAAGTCATTCTATGAAATAGCCAAGGGATGTGAATTTCAGAGTAGAATATAACTACTGAAGATCTGTGAATTTGAAGAAAATAACCTTCCTCAGTAAGCTGTAACTTCTCCTTTAATTCATTCTAGATCACTGTGAGTGAATGTAAAATTTAGGATGTGGGACTACTGGGACTGGAGCTGATTTGTGTCAGGCAGTTTGGAGCTGTAACTTGGAAACAGCTCAATTTACTTGTGTTTGTGTAGTAGCCTCCCAATAGCTCCTTCATGCAAAATTAACCTGCCTTAAGACTATCAAGGTGACCTGATTTTTTTAATTTTTTTATTTTTTTTTTCCCCCTTGGCAATTGCAGTTTATTTTTATGCTTATTCCAGTTTACATTTTTTCACTCGTTATGCTTACTGTTATAATCCTGAGCTCCCAGCACAGACATTGCCAGTGATTTGCTGTCTTCTTCTGACTTGTCTGTTCTTTACTATTGTGTACTTGTTAGGGATTAAAGACATTTCTAAAGGCCTGGTAGCACCAGCTTTCTCAAAGGGTACTGTCTTCTTCAGGTCTGTTTCTTTTGTTCATTTCCTTTAATG
Source organism: Excalfactoria chinensis (assembly GCF_039878825.1). Classification (NCBI taxonomy): domain Eukaryota; kingdom Metazoa; phylum Chordata; class Aves; order Galliformes; family Phasianidae; genus Excalfactoria; species Excalfactoria chinensis. The sequence goes on from NC_092825.1 coordinate 72,709,340, forward strand.
ATGCCCATGGCTTGTCTCTTTCTACCTCATCAGGTAATTGTGGAAAAAGCACCAAAAGCCAGAGTACCTGATCTAGACAAAAGGAAATATCTTGTGCCTTCTGACCTCACAGGTAACGAAGTCTGCCTCCGTTCTTCTTGATTTTCATTAAGATGGACTTATTAAGTGACTTTTGTTCATCTTATCATCACCAAAAATGAAAAATCCAGGCAAGTTCAACATCTTATCACTACCCCAGTTTGCCTGGCTCTACTTATTGTATCTGTCTGTCTTACAGTCAGGATTACAACATGCAGAATTCTTTGAGATCGTAGGTGTCACAGTGACTAAAATAATATGCATGTGTCAATGTGACTTCTAGCTGTGGTGAAAATGACTGAGTTGTGTATCACAGGCGGTGGTGAAATCATCAGTCACTGATGACTTAGCTCAGGTAGCCAGAGGCTGTATACTTGCTGCAGGAAGACAAGTTCTTGAAACGTTCTCATTGTTTTCCACCACTGTGGTTGGAGTCATGACAGTGAGGTTTTTTCCTGAGTGTTCATGGACATTTTTGTGTGGTAACATTTGTTTTCATTTGAGAACATAAATAAGTTACAGAAACAGGTTTTTGTTTTTTTTTTTTGCTTTCCCCCCCTATTGTAGTATGTAATTTATTGCAGCCTACTTTTCTTGTGCAAAATAGCTCAAGTCAATAAGCAGTTTGTTTTCAGGAATTGCAACCCATTTACAATGGGGAAAAGTCTCTTAGCATGTTTTTGACGTATCGAGTTTAAAGGTTAAGCAAGTTAGATATCTTCCCAGTAATCCCTACAATACATACCATAATAGGTGGAGTATGGATTTAGAGAATGTGATGGCCTGAAGCAGTATTGACTAACTTGTGAAACTGTCAGCTCAGTGTGGATTGGCTGCTAATACGGTTACTACCTGCTTTGCCACACTGTCCATTTCCCTAGTTTCTACATAGTGTGTGATTTCCCATCACTTCATTCTCTAAAGAAAACAGCCATGTTTAGTTGGACATTCTCTTTGTGTGTAAGGCGTTCTCTTCTGTTTCTCTTCAGTTGGGCAGTTCTACTTCTTAATCCGAAAGCGGATCCACCTGAGGCCAGAGGACGCACTATTCTTCTTTGTCAATAATACCATCCCTCCCACAAGTGCTACCATGGGTCAGCTGTATGAGGTAGGTCTGACCTATCTTTCTCTTTTTGTTCAAGTGTCCAGAAGAATGCATATCCTCATTGAAGTACATCTGAGCTTTACTGAGCTGGTGGTAGCAGCAGCTTGGCCACAGATACCTGAACATGGACCCCTTTGGTCAAGGCTGTATTCCATCATCTCTTTTGGGAATGTTCATTCTGCTGTTATGAGGAGCCTAATACTTTGTTGCCAGGTTAAAGCATGTTGCATCATGCTTTCTCCAGCAGTTATATGTTGGTCATACCATTTTAACAGGCTCCTGGAATAAATCATTTACCTGAATTTCAAAGGCAAAAGTGTCTGGAGCAGGAGTCAGAGCATATGTGCTAGCTTTCCTGTTAATATGAAAGAAATTTCCTCTTAGCAGTAGAACACAGTATCACTCTGCAACTAACTGTCTGTAAATGCATTTTGAAAGAACACTTATTTGTGGTTCAGGAGTACTTTTTCCTAGCTTGTACTGTATAAGGACATTGTGAACATTGCTTGCTAATATTTCTACTGAGCAGTGTCGCTCATTTAACTTTGAAGGCATATTCTGTGTCCATCAGAGGAATATTCCTCTGTTATATGGGCATTAATTATATCATGGTTGTTTTGCAGCCTGGATTGATTTCTCCTTGATTTCTCCTTTGGCTGTGCTTGTGGTTTTTAATAGAAGAGCTCCAGTTTGGTGCTGCAAGCCTTATTTGACCTAGCGCTTTTTGACAACAAGTGGATGATTTGTATGTGTGGACTAAGGCAGATGTAAGATTAACATAATCAAATCTGGTTATGTAGGAAGAAGTACATCTAACCATCTAGAGCTGAGATCAAGACCCTCTTTCTGGCATTCTGCAGACTTTTTGTATTCATTTAATCATTTAGCATCTCAGCTTTACTGCCCATATTTAAAACAGGACTAGAATCACAGCCGTTTGGTAAGGTGTTCTGAAATATGACAAATGTAACAACATTTATCAAATATCAAAGTATGCAGAGATTGTTTTTAATGTTAGAGCACTCCCAAATCACTCCTCCTGATCTTAAGGCCATATCAGTGCTGACATTCTGCTGCGTAGCCTGCAACAGTCAGAGCTGTTTCTGTTACATATTTGCAGCACGTTATCTTTTCTAGTAAATCCAGTGTATCCAAAAACATGACATGTCTAAATTTAGAGGTTGAGCTGTGGGTAGAGAGCGCTTCTGTATGTATTCTGATAGGAGGTTGTGGAGCTATCAGCGTAAAGGGAAAGATTAAGAGGGAAAGGCTACAGTGATTTCCTTGTTAGATTTTTTCATATGCAATAAAGAGCTACAGGGCTATGGATTGATACTTCTTTCCTTTCTGCCCTTGCAGGATAACCACGAGGAGGACTATTTTCTCTATGTGGCCTACAGTGATGAGAGTGTCTATGGCAAGTGAGCAGCAGTCTCCCAGGCATGCAGGCGAGATGGACTGATGGAAGTGACTGGGGGGTAGGGGGAGGGTGTTGAAGAGGAGGAAGAAGAATGTTTGAGAAGAGGGGAAGAGAACTGGAAGTTAACCACATACACAATGCCATCATCTTCCATGTGTTAATTATAACCATTATTTTTAAATTGAGGGGAGGGAGGGTGGGGGTGTCGTAAATGAAATGGTGAACTGATAGGCTAACAAGAGGTTCTTTGTTGAGGAATGGGAGAATCCACTTGTTTGTACTCTTCCCTTATGCAGCTGGAAGTTGTTAGCTGGTACTGGAGGCTGCTAGACAAGCCAGTGTAGTGGAGCTCCTGGAGAGTGAATGAACAGGAGGGAAACGGTTGTTCATGTGTAACCTTTCCATTGGATGTGGAAGGCATGCCTGGAACCTGTACACTGATCTTGCCGCACCTTACCCATGGCACGGGCTGCATACCTATGAGCATTCAGTAAGCTGTGAAATATTTCACCCTGACCATACAAGGCTGTCCTGTGCTGATAGTCCTCACTCTAGCTGCTATATGTGAAGTGTTTCAAGACTACTGTATTTCCTGTTGCTTTCATCATTTTAGATTGCATTTACTCCCAGCCCCCAATTCTGAGGGCTGGGAACTTCTCAGCTGTGAGACACAGAGATGGAGAGGATGGGGGAGAGAAGGGATGCATATTTTTTCCTTTGTTCTTTTAATTGCAAGTGCTGGACAGAACAATGTGAGACAACTCTTTTGTTCTTTTCAGTGAAGATAACCTCTGGACCTCAGAAGAACAACTAGCCCGCTTCAGCACTGAGGCAGGATTGAGTATACCAGTCATGTTCATAGCTATTCATCCAACTTGTTCTCAGAGATATTCATTTAGGCAGACCCTGGAGACTGCTTAGATAGCCTGTTCCAGTTTCTAGCTAACCTACAAGGGAGAGCTTTTCTTGCTGTCTAAGTTTAGTCTCCCTAGCAGTGCATTAATACAGTTAACTAGTGATGGTCTCGTTGCTAGTGAACACAGCATTGTCCTTGCACCAATCTTCTGCAGATTTGAAGTTGGCAGAAATCTTTTGAGTTTAGCCCTCCCTTCCATGTCTCATCCCTGTACAGATCTTGTACCATCCGCATAAGCAGAAGAGATCAGTCCTTCCTGTGTGTCTTTTGCTTTTTGTGACTGGACAGCGATGCCACTCTTTGACATGAGAGGTGCTTTTAGACATGAAGAGGAAGGGGAAAAGATTCTCTGAAGGTTTTGCTTTGATTTTTTTTGTTGACGTTTTTTAATTTATTTTAAGCCAGGGTTGTATATGCCCTGTCCTTGAAGGTGTTCAAGGCCAGGTTGGATGGGACCCTGAACAACCTGACCAAGTACTTGATCTTGCAGTTGGAAAGCCTGCCTATGGCAGGGGAGTTAGAGCTTGATGATCTGGAGGTCTCTTTTAACCCAGGTCATTTTGTGATTTTATGGAAGTTACCAGATAGATGCTGTCCTGTGCAAACCTTATGCTGTCATCTCAAAGCAGTTACTTCCTGGTGGCACAAACAGCAGATTTTCCCAAAGTTGCCATAACTCAGATGAGGGGCTGTGGTCTAGGGGGTGAGCTGACTTTCAGGAATGTTCAGGGGTTTTATCTAAAGATCGAATAACTGGACCTGAATTACTGCAAGCATTCCTATATCTAGGGGGTAGATCAAGAGGGAGGAAAAGATGAGAAAGATGAAGGAGACCGCCAGAGTCCAAAATAAGCTGAGGGTGTTTACTGTATTTACCTGAAGAAATTAGATCCCAGTTCTCTGCATTACTCAAAGATGATAGATCAAGATGAGTGCTTCTATGACTGTGGGAGACAGGAAATCAGATTGCAGCCTTTTCTGACTTGATCCACTAAGGTACGGAAGATGGAGAATGAGGCTGGGAGTGTGAAGCAGAAGTCATTAATACAGATGTGTGAAGGACAGGGATGCAGTGTAGTACAGGAGAGTCACTGCCTGTGTGGTACAGTAAGTAGCAAATGAATGGGAGAAAAGGGAGCAAGGAATCTAGGCAAGATGGTCATAAAAAGGAGACAGAAAATGGGAGAATAGAGGATGAAATGGGAGAGTAAAGGATGAAGTGAGTGGGTTTCTACAGGCATTTTTCATCCTGAATTTCAGGTTTGCTGTTCTATCAGGTTCATCTGGAATAAATGCATTTGGAGGACTTTTATCTACTGCAACCTTACGTAACTTCCTCTTTTACTGGACCACTCTCCTTCAGTCACACTCTGTTAACGTCCTTGGGGTGAGAATCCACATCAGTCTACTCTTTTATGAATCTCTGAATGTTCTGAAGTAGAGAACAGATTCAGAAGGCTCTTTATGGTAAAAGAGAAGATGGGAGCAGATGGTATACAGCCCTTTGCCATTGTCCCACTTGCTCACGTGTGTGCTGCTAGGCATGTGATTGTGTGTTGTCTCAAACTAACTTGTGCTTAGGCACGCTCAAGAGAGAAAGAGTTGGAATCTGGGTTGTGTATTTTGTGTTCAGACCTCTTTTCCCCTCCTGCTGCAGGGTTTATAAGTAAAAAGAATGGGACTTATCTCAGCTTTTGCGATCTTTGGAATTTACACTTTACATTAGTTATTTTATGTTTCTTTTAATTGAATTGTGACATTTACTTCTGTTTTTGTGCTAGACTAATATTGTACAAAATAATGACGGTAGTTCCTTTTTTGTGTTGGTTAGCTGCAGGTTCTTTTAAAAATTCATACTACTTAAGCTAAATCAACCTGTCAATAAAGATGCATTTGAAAATCACAGGATTGGCCCAAAATATGATTGACTGTAGTACTTATCACCATGTGTGCTTGTAAATAAAGAGCCTGACTAACTGGGGCTGCTTTGTCACAACTTCTTGCTGCTATGTTTTTGTAGAACTCTAGATTTCTTCTGTCCTGTCTATAAGTCAGACCTCTCCTTTTGTTTTGTTTTGTTTTTGTTATATTGTCACATGCACACACTTTTCTGTCTTGCCATGCCACTCATGTCATCTTTATTTAGATGCAGACCATGTAAGAATGTGGTATGAAATATCTCTTCGGTTAGTTCATATCATCTGCCTAGTTATGTCCCTTCCTTTAAATTTATTCACAAGGGAGAGACAGACTTGGCACTGCAAACATTCTTTAGCACTAGCTAAAACATTGTGTTATCAGACTGCTGTAATAAAAATAAGCTCCATCCTAATCAGACCCATACAGTGCTGTGCCCATGCTGATGAGGAGTGGCCTTCACCTCTTGCCTTGCAGTCCATTCCTTCTGCAGGCTACACCTGCAGAAAGTTGTTTTAACCACTGAAGTCAAAGTCTGTAGTACTGAAACTCACAGGGATATAACCTGCTAAGTCTAATGGTATCTTTTCTTCCCCCCTGACTACAAGGTACAGCCACTGTGTGCTTTTGTTGCTTACACCAAAATCTAATAGAGGCAGTAATTCATCCTGCACCGTGTTAACTCAGAGCCTGACCACAGAAGCAGTTTTTGTGTCCATATTCTCCACCAGGACCAAAACAAATCTCCCTGTATGACAGAATGGTGTGGTGACTCGAGCCATACAAGGCCATAAATCTGCTCAAAACATAACTATCTGAAATATCAAAATAGGTGCTGTTTTCTGCTTTGATTTTTAGCTTCAAGTATAGTGCACATCTTGTTTGGTCGGTTCTGTATTTAAAAATAAAAATGAAAAGCCTAATCTCCCTGAACTCTAGCACCTCTAGTAACAGTATTATACACACTAGACAGAAAATCTGAAATGTAGATCCTATATACCGCTATTATCTTTCATTAATGAAAGAAACTCCTTGTTGTATTTGGGAACACAGGCTCAGAATGTTTTGGTATTCTGCCATTTGCAGACTGGAAAAGCTCTGATTTCTTTGCCAGAACCAGCAACTAGGAGTTTGCTCCTATTCAGATATACTGCCAAGTAAACACTGCTGAGTTGTCTTTGAGCAACAGTTCTGTTCAAAAATCTTCTATTCGTTTATCAGTGCCTTCTTTCTCTGGAACAAAAGCAAACAGATAAACAAACAACAATAACAAAAACAAAGACATCGCCACCAAATCACAGCACAAGCCTGCAAAAAATATGTTTTTTCTTCTTGTTATTTACATTTTGTTGCATTTTGTCATCTGCTATTCTATTATGAAGATGTTTCATAAAATTTTTGCAAAAGGATTTTAATTATTTAGAAGCTTCTTGGTAAGTACAGAACAAAAGACACAGTGAGCAAGCGTAGCACTCTGTAAGTGAAATAGAAGCCTCCTAGTTATTCTAGTTTTCAGACAATTGTTATAAGTACACATTTTCTTTTACAGATTCTTGTTTCAGTCAAGTAACTCAAATACTCACTGATAATGTAAGATATTTATTTATCTGCCTGGTGGAGTGTAGGAGAATCTCCAAAATGTAGAAGAGTCATTAAAAAGTCATCCTACCAGACAGATTTAATCATGTTAATGCTGGACCTAACATGGTAGGATAAATAGCTATGAAGTTCAGAAGCTGTAGCCAAAACTTGACGCTTAGTGGATTTACGCTATAAAGGAGCATAGCTTTATCCTTTCAAATGGATTTCACAAGAACTCTGTTGATCAAAACTACTGAAGATGTTGGTCAATTTAATACAGCCTTCTGACATACAGACCAGGCCTTCCTTTTGTGCACCCCTGCATGCTGATGTTTGAACTTGCCTATCATATTGGTATAGGGAAAATGAGTGTGATTCTGTTTGGGACTAATGTGTCAGTCACAGATGCATCTTTCTGCTACTGGAATTCTGTGCTGCAGAATTCGGATTGGAATCACTGAATTTTTCTCGTCCAGCTAATAAAAAGAATTGCACCCTCTCATAAGGCAGCTAGATGAGCAGCTGTTTGTCTCTGCAGACATTTCTGAAGGTATATGTATGCTACGTGTGATGCTGTGAATGTTAACAACAGTGACATAACAAAATGTATTCTTCAAATGTTACATATTTATTTCATGCAGTCTTTGGACCTTAACACCACTGAAGACTACTAGATGATTGTTATGGTCCTTTTCAACCCAGGTCATTCTGTGATTCTATGATCCTCTTTGTTTCCTCTTTGTTTGATACCATCCTGAATGACATCCTTGTTACCAAACTGGAGAAAAATGGTTTTGATGAACTCAGAGAGTTGCAGTCAATGGCTCAATATTCAAGTGGAGACTGATGATGAGTGGTGTTCCTCAGGGATCTGTGCTGGGACCAGTGCTATTTAACATCTTTGTAGGTGACGTGGACAGTGGGATCAAGTACACCTTCAGCAAGTTTGCAGATGAAACCAAGCTGAGTGGTACACTTCATGTACTAGAGAGAAGGGATGCCATCCAGAGGGACTGGGACAGGCTTGAGAGGTGGGCCCATGCCAACCTCCTGAAGTTCAATACAGCCAAGTGGAAGTTTTTGCACTTGGGTTGAGGCAATCTAAGCACAAATACAGGCTGGGCAAAGAATAGCTTGAGAGCAGCTCAAGGAGGAGATTGATTTGGAGGTATTGGTTGATGAAAGACTCAACATGAACCAGCAATGTGTGCTTACAGCCCAGAATGCCAACCATATCCTGAGTTGCATCAAAAGAAGCATGGCCAACAGGTCAATGGAGGTGATTCTTCCCCTTCACCTGGAGTACTGTGTCCAATTCTAGGGCCCCCAACACAAGAGGGACATCAAGCTGTTGAAGTGGGTCCAGAGGAGGACCATGAAGATAATCAGAGGACTAGAGCATCATCCCTATGAGGACAGGTGCAAAGAGTTTGGGCATTTCAGCCTGCAGAAGAAAAGTTTCCTGGGGGACCTTATAGCAGCTTTCCAGTGCCTGAAGGGGGTCAACAGGCAAGCTGGAAAGGGACTTTTTAGAAGGGCATGTAGCAACAGGTCAAGGGGAAATGGCTTTAAACTGGCAGAGGATGGATTTAGACTAGATACTAGGAAGACTTTCTTTACTTGTGGGGGTGGTGAGACACTGGAACAGGTTGCCCAGCGAGGTTGTGGATGCCCCCTCCCTGGAAGCATTCAAAGCCAGGCTGGATGGGGCTTTGTGCAACCTGGTCTAGTATGAGGTGTCCCTGCCTATTACATGGGGTTGGAACAAAATAAGTCCTTTCTAACCCAAACCATTCTATGGTTCTACTATTCTATAGGCTACACTTAAGTCAAAATAAGTCAAAATACCTGGGAATCCCTTCTGCCAAACCTGTGCGTTGTTTCAAAGTATTATTCAATTTACCTTTTGTACAGGGAATACTAATCGATCCCATCATGACTAACTTTGTTATAATTTGCAAACAAAACCAGAACAACAGAATTCATTAACTGGTCTGACCTACTGTATGGCAAATTGGTAATCACAGCCTGAACCTCTGATCAGCTGAGGCAAGTGTCAGGTCAGCTGTGGGAGCACAGGTGAGAGTAATTTAGCTGTGCTCCTGGAAGGGGTGGAGCTTGACTCCACCTCCTCTAGACCTCATTTAAGGGCTGACCACCACTAAGGCAGCATCTCATGGAGATTGCTCCTTGGTGGAGATTGCCTCAGCATTTCCCAGTGGAGATATCCATATTGGTGAGTTTTTCCTTTTAAATAACCTGTTGAATATCTGTTATCATCTTTGTATCAATCAACCTTACACCTACATGTGTAAAACATTTGAAGGCATCCAAAAATATACCAGTCAAGAAGTAGTGAAAAATTAAGGGAATGATTTTATCCTTTTGCTAACACAGATGGAAAAAAGGAAAAAAAAAAAAAAAAAAAAAAAAAAAAAGGAAAAAAAAAGCAAATTCTAAATTCATTAAAAAACAAACAAACCAAACAGCATAGATGTCTGAAGAAATGTTATGTTTAATTAGATGCTAATTTCAAATAAATTATTTACTGTATGTTGAATACTATTCACAAGCAGTAACATTGTAATGGTTCTAAGTGCTTAGAACTGCTAGGATTGGCAGAACAGTTCTCATTCACATCTGCTCCAGTAAGAGATCGGTAAGCCAGGGTTACTTTATGAACATGATATTTTCTTCTTCTTTCCAAAACAGCAGGAAAAAATAGCACCTACTCCCAGAAGTCTTCAACTGGAAAATTTGACTCCAACTTATAACAGAGTATTGGAATAAGTGGCTGTTTCACCCTTCTGATGAAAGGTAATGGAGAGCTGGCTTCCTCAGACATAGAAAAAGCTGAGGTACTCAGCAAGTGCTTTGCCTCAGTCTTCACAGGTGGTCAGGCTTCCTGTGTTTGCCAGGACCCTGAAACTCCAGCTGAGGGTGTGGGGAGTCGATTCCACCCCACTGTAACAGTGGAACACAAGTGGTGATTTGTGTTCCAACTGTGTAAGGCCAACTGTGTTCTGGGCTGTGTTAAAAAGCTTATTTTGAGACCCATTAAGAAAAAGTAAAATAATCTAGCAGGAAAAAGTCCTGCTAGATTAAAGGGAAGGGGGGGTGGGGGTGGGGGGTGGAATTGAAGGGTGAAAAGGATCCCATAATAAGGAAAAGGGAACACCTTGCTACAGAAAGGGCAAAGGACTTCACAGGAACCAAGACAGGATAGTTACAGATAGTATTGCATATCCTAACATAAACTGCCATCTGTTGTAGGCTACCATTACTGTGATTTGAGTCAAAGCTAACATCGTTATTCCTGAAATTTTGGTGAAGCTTAACAAATGATATATGCCATGGTTCTGTTTGAAATGCCAGAGTGAGTGTGGTGTGAGACACGGCATAGCTGTGGGGTGAGTGCGGAGGCCCGACCTGCAGTTCCATCCTCCCACAAGGGAAACAGCCAGGGATGGAAGAAGTGAAAGTCATATATGTTGTCTTTTCAATACGTGTTTGTTCTTGTTTTGTTGATTGTTGGTCACTGTAAAGTGCTTAATTGTGAGGTGCATACAGGGTTGGCTGGGAAAAGGGTAATCCACAAAGGGTAAGACCACAATTAAGGTTGAAGTGTTCTTACATCTATTGTAAGATGGTATAGCGGTTTAAGTGTGATAGGATTTGATTAGATTTGGTAGATTGAGTTAAGATGGAGGGATCACAGGGAAAAGAGGTTCCTAAGTGCACACCTTTGGGATGTATACTGGCACATTAGTGAGATATCACTGGGGAGCCAGGGGGAACCCTGAGCCGGAAAACTCTGATTAAATACTGCAGTCAGTGGTGGTTGGTGTATAAATTGGAGGATGGGGAAAAGTGGCCCCTGAATGGGACTGTAAATTATAATACAATCTTACAGCTTATGCTCTTTTTGAGAAGAGAGAGCAAATGGAATGAGGTAGCATATGCAGATATGTTCTTCACCCTCTGTAACCATCCTGAATGGCAGAAAGAGTGTGGGATGGGGCCACTGCAAGATCCATTCATACTAACTGTAGAGAAGTAGCAGTGGGAGGCAAGGGAAAATGCTGCTGCTCATCCTGTAGTGTCGGACAGCAGTGCATAAAGGCAGGCAAGGTCAGAGAGCCCGTGGAAATGTTGGAGCATCTCCAGGCTCCCTGGGCAGCAGGGGTGATAGTCGAAGAAACCCTACTAGAAAGGGAGAGATCCTCTGAGGTGCCTCCTCTTGATTACCCTCCTTCGCCTCCTAATCCTCCTGTTCCTCCAGTGCCCTCAGCACCCCCTGCCTCCCCAGCAGCCTCACGGACCCAGAGGCAACAGCAGCAGCTGTTAATAATAGCCCTGCTGAGGGAGGTGATAGGGCCAGATGGAGGTACAATGTTAGTCAAAGTTCAGTTTTCTTCATTTGACTTAGAGTCCTGGAGAGAGATTTGCATAAACTACCAGGATGATCCATTAAAGGTAGCAAGACATTTTCAGTTTCTAATTAGACAACATGAACCAGATTGGAATGATATTCAGCTGCTGTTAGATCAGCTGACCGAAACAGAGAAACAAATAGTCTTAAAAACAGCACAGACCCTAATTGAGGACAGTTTGTGAGGAACGAATGAAGACATTAAATCCTCACTGGGACCTGAATACAACACATGGAAGGGAGCTTCTGGAGAGATACCGAGAATGGGTAGTGAAGGGAGTGGAAAGAGCTATCCCTAGAACAATAAACAGGTCTAAACTATTTGAGGCAAAGCAGGGCCCTAAGGAATCTCCCTCAGAATTCCTGGACAGATTGAGGGATGCAATGAGAAAACATACCTCCTTGGACGTGAGGTCTGAAGAGGGCATACAGCAGCTAGTATCGTTGTTCACAGGGTAGTCTGCGGGGGATATAAGGAAAAAAATGCAAAAACTACAAGCTAGTCGGAATCTGGAAAGTTTTCTAGAGGAGGCTTGGTGAGTGTTTAGCAATCCGAAGGAGGTAGATAAGAGAAAGGACAGAAAGATATTGATGGCAGCTTTGCAGGAGGCAAGAAAGGGTGCGATGAACAAAGTTAGGAAGCCTCCGGAGCAGGACCAGTGCGCCCTCTGCAGGAAAAAGGGATACTGGAAAAATGAATGCCTGCTAAGAAAGCAGAAAGGGGGGGGGGGGGGGGTAATTCTGCTGAATTTTCTGGGACTCAATGGGTATCGAGTCCCCCCACAGAAAGCCCAAGCATGGAATAAGATCCAAGCTCCTGTGGAAAAGGACTGACGGGAACCAGGAGAATCTACCCTAGCAGATTCACTGGTTAAGATAAAGCTAGGGAATAACAAGCAGAGGGTTGAATTTCTAATAGATACTGGTGCAGCCTGCTCAGTTTTAAATGAAGAACTAACCCCATTAAGCAGAGAATTAATGACTGTAAAAGGGGCCACTGGTCAACCTGAAAAGGCTTATTTCCTCAAACCTCTGAAATAAATTGGGAAAACAAGTAGGGATACCTCGGTTCTTATACCTACCTGACTCACCACATCACCTCTTAGGGTGGGATCTGTTAGAACGATTGGGGGCAGGAATAAAATTCAAGTCAGGAAAGATGAAGTTTAAAGTGAAGGATGATTCTTTTATTGAAGTACTTAGTCTGGCATTGATAACAACCCCAGGGAATGCAGGGGGTATCTGGAAATTGCCTGAGGAAATTAGTAATTGGGTCTGAAGCTACCATGTAGTACAGGATTTGAGGGCAATTAATAAAATAGTAGAGGATTTGTATCTTCTAGTAGCAAACCCACATACATTGCTCACAAAGTTATCTAGTGAATTGGCTTGGTTTACCGCACTGGACTTAAAGGATGCATTCTTCTGCCTGCCTCTAAACCCTGAAAGTCAGCTATTATTTGAGTGGGAAAACCCCAAATCAGGCAGGAAAACACAACTGACATGGACAGTGCTCCACCAGGGATTTGAAAGCAGCCCAACTATCTTCAGGAATCACCTCACCAAGGATTTGGAGTAATGGGAATGCCCCTCGGGGAAAGGAGTTTTGTTACAGTATGTAGATGATCTGTTGATAGCTACAGAGACAGAGGGATCATGTGTAACATGGACTGTTAGTCTGATGAATTTTCTGGGACTCAATGGGTATCGAGTCTCCCCACAGAAAGCCCAAGTGGCCAAGCAACAGGTAGTCTATTTAGGCTATGAAATCACAGCTGGATTGAGATTGTTGGGAACAGTGAGGAAGGAAGCCATCTGTCAGACCCCTGAACCTTGGACTGTGAAGGGGCTGTGCACATTCCTGGGGATGGCAGGCTGGCGTTGACTCTGGATCCGTAACTATGGACTATTGGTACCACTGCTCTTTGTGCTCTTAAAAACCAACCCCAATACTCTCAATCCCCATCCCAATGTGGGATGGGGAGAGCAGGAGAGCCTTGAAACAGTTAAAGCATGAGCTCATGCAGGCCCCTGCAGGGGAATCTAATGAACATGTACCCAAACTTGGGGGGAGACTATTGATTATGTATTAGTTCAACCTATATCTGTAACATGCTTTCTCCTTATGGCACACAAGTCTGGAGCGTTAACCCCTTGCACCAGGGCTCTGTGCACATCTCATTATTAAATCATACCTGCTTTATATCCTAACAGTCTATAGAGTTTGATTCCACATGTTATTTGGACTCACCTGGTCTAAACTAATGTTTGTCAAGGAAAAACTGTTGATCTCCCTTCTCCTGACATCTATTTTTCTATTGTAAGAGGCTGTCACTCCTGAACGCTACAGTAACAAACAAAAAAAGCCCAGAACACCCAGTAGCCAGTAATTAATGCACCTTTTTGATATTACTTTGTCACATGACAGCAGCTCTGATGTGGTGAGGCTGCCCTTGCAGTAGGACTGAACTATCTCAGCACTAGCTTCCTAGTGTTCCAGCTGACAAAACAAGACTATCCGAGACCATGTGGTCCATTTTCTTTCTCAGCAATGACAGTTCATTGCATTTGCATGACAAATACTGATGTTGCAAATTAGAGAGGTAAAGCTCAGGTGCAAAGTCCATTCTGACAGTTTTGCAAGTTGTGACTCTTGTGTTCCACACCAAATGAGCATAGTAGACTGAATTAAGCAGATTACTCTGCTGTCTTAAGAGAAAACTGCAGTGTAATACTAAAGAGTTAACATTTTCTATGGAAACAAGATATTTCAATTAAACAAATAAAGCAAAAGTGAAAAAAATTCACCAAGCCCACAGTGGTTGTGGTAAGGAGAAACTCCTACATGACTCTATGCTGATCTTAAAAGTTTATAGACCCATGCATGAATGGAGACTGCCATGTGAAAAAACAAGTCTATATTCATTATCACAAAGTGTAGTTGAATTTGGGTATGCCCATGTGTTTAATTCCTTTATGCCAACAGAAAACTCAACCTGATTTTGATTAAGTTGCTTCCAAACCTGTATAAGCTAATGTGGGGAAAAAGCAAAGTAATGTAAGAATGCCCATGCTGGGAATTAAGCCATTTCAATGAAATGAATTTTAGATATTATTAAATAGCAGGAAAATGTCTTTCTGTGGACAGATTCATAAACAGTTCCTTGGCATGGGCTTGATCTCAAGTAAAACTGAAGCATTTATTTTCCTAGAGATTATACGATGCTCAAAATAATAAATTCCCACAGCTTCCCTTAATCAAAGCTTTGAAAACAGAAGCAAAATACAAGGGTTCATGTAAGCCTGAACATTGTTTTTAGGGATGTAACACAATAGGGAGCTCTGAGAACAGTGAAGCATTTGTCACATTTGAAGCCAGTGACCCCACCTCTGTGCCTGGGAAGATCATGGAGCAGATCCTTCTGGTTGCCATATTAAGGCACACATGAGACAAATTGGTGATCAGAGACAGCCAGAATGGCTTCACCAAGGGCAGATCTTGCCTAACCAATCTGGTGGTTTTCTATGATGGAGTGATGGCTTTGGTGGATGGGGGAAGGGTGATGGATGTTTTTTTCCTGGATTTCTGCAAAGCTTTTGACATGATCCCTCACGGCATCCTAAGATGATCCAAGGGCTGGAGCACCTCTGCTATGAAGAAAGGTTGAGGGAACTGGGCTTTTTTAGTTTGGAGAAGAGACTCCAAGGAAACCTCATTGGAGTCTTCCAGCACTTGAAGGGAGCATAAAACAGGAGGGGGAACGGCAATTTAAGAGTGTGGATAGTGACAGGACAAGGAGGAATGGTTTTAAGCTAATATGGGAGGTTTAGGTTAGATATTAGGAGAACGTTTTTCACTGAGATTGTGGTGAAGCACTGGAACAGGTTGCCCAAGGAGGCTGTGGATGCCCCATCCGTGGAGGCATTCAAGGCCAGGCTGGATGTGGCTCTGGGCAGCCTGGTATGGTGGCTGGTGACCCTGCACACAGCAGGGGGTTTGAAACTACATGATCATTGTGGTCCTTTTCAACCCAGGCCATTCTGTAATTCTACGACTCTATGATTCTATGATATGTAAGTCACTAGAGCAGTCACCCTAGCTACTAAAATCTTTAACAGAAACAAATCCACTGATCACATGGAACGTACATGGCTTAGAAGAATAATACACGCAGAAAATTTCTGATATTACCATTTTAAATTGAAACTTGAGTTCCCACTCAGCAACTCACCAAGCACAAATTCACATTCGCTGTATGATTACCAAAGTATCTGTGATGCTTACATATGAGACTTTGAAGTAGCTGTGTTGTCCCAAAATTAAAGTACTTTAACCTAATGTGCAAAGAACCAATATGCACATGGAGGCAATTATTTATCTCTAAGAATACTGATAACATTTACCTACAAAATGATTTACTCCTCTTTTTCCATTTGAAATACTGTCAGTTCTAATTTCTGTGAGCAATGCTCAAGGTTAATGCCATTTGCAGCTAGTACATTCCATGCGACTCAAGACATGCACAACAGACATCTTCTTTCAGTAGGCTGGTTGACTTGTTTCCTTTAGACATCAGCTGTGTTTTCATCACCATATTCACAAAATGCTACATGCTGTCACACCTGTCATATGGTAGCTAAGAAAGAAGTATCAAATATCCATATCCTCAGAGCAGAAGTTTTATAACAAAGTTGTCATCAAAGAGATAAATATAGTCTACAGTCTACTCCCACACAATCACACATCACCACTATGCATGTTTATTCTGATTATGTGTTGTTTTATTGTAACTCAGCCTTTCTTCTTTGGTGCACTCCTACTATTTCCACACTCTTTTTACAGTAGTTGTTACGACTATAACCAGATATCATCCTCCCTTAAAAGAAAATATACATTTATTAACCCAACAAATTGTGACTCAAAAAAGAAGCATAAATGACCTGTTCTGCTCAAAGGAACGATTGATAATGAACCACCCCTGAGAATTTTAGGTCATTTAGAACTTTTCCCTGTGATAAGGATGGGATCATATTCCTCATACTCCTTTTATCTTGGAGTATTGCAATGGTGTCCCCTCCCACAACTTCCTCCTTTGGTCTGACTATTACAAACAGGGGCTTGCTCAGGAACAATACTATGAGCATAATATATGAGCACAATACTAGTTACACTCAGAATCCTCCCAAGACAGATAACAAACACAAATCTGTCTCAAACTTGGTGCTGAAAGAAATGATGGCACACACATAGTTCAACAGCTGAGGGCCAGTTGAGCATGTGTCAAAAAAATGCAACTATGAGTTAATCATCTTACCCCACAAATAATAAGCAGCCCAAGAAAGCCTTGAACCCTCCTGCGTGGCAGCTCGCTGCATGACAGAATTTCCTTTTAAGTAGGGAAGGCTACTGAGTTTACACCTGCTGTAAAGATCCCTTACACCCCAATGCCAAGATACAGAACCTCTGTAAGTGATTATTTAAGGTTTGTTAGCTTTGTTAAGATTGTATCTTGGATTGATAGTGCACATATAAGCTCTTAGACATAAACCTTTGACCAAGTTTGGGTCTAACAGTAGATTTAGCCACATCCAGGCTCTTTACTTCCATTGTCCAAGGTGTTTAGAAAGCAAAGGGCTGCACTCTAAACCTCATGACTCAACAGGAAGGTCTTCTGGATGAGCATGTTTATGCAGTAAAGAATTAAGTGTACTTTGACATCTCAGTCTCTGTACTCTGCCATCTAAGTTGCTGTCTTATTTATGATTAAGCTTTGCTAAATCACTATATTATTTCAATAAACATACTGCTGCTTCTCCCTTATGACTGAAGCACAGTTTCCATTTGTGACAAGCATGCACTCAATCTCATCACTGCCACAGAAAAGGTACACTCTATGTGGAGATGTATCACTTCAATTCAAAAATTTCTGTAGTCACAGATATGTAAGCATTTTATTTTGTTTAAAATATACAGAGCCTATTCGTTCATGCGAAGTTCTGGAGAGATTCCAGTCATTTATTCAGCGCTTAACAGGCAACAATGCAAGTTAATCACGTAGGTTGATTAGTGAGTGCGTAAGTAATAGATAGTGTCTTGGTTTTATGATTGTTGGCAGTATTCCACATCATAACATCAAAACATCATGTAGTGCACTGGGAGTTAAGGAGTTAATGCTTCAATTCTGGAAACCTGTCCCAGAAGAGAAGAGAAGAAAAACTACATCTCTCTTAGGGCTATTTGCTGTTCTGTTACTGTTTTCCACCCAGAGGGAAAAATAAGAACTGTTCGCAGATCATGGGACCTCCCTTTTTGATCTTCTGGCTTGTCTCTGTTGCAGGTGCCATATTGCATCAGCTTACTTAGAGTAAGGGTTTCAGGTTTTGGACTCTCTCTCTCATTTTATTTGATTTATTATATTAAATTTCAATTATATTGTATTATATCGTGCTATCTTGCATTTTGATATCTTTTTTAGTATTTTAGCTTGTTTCTCCTCAAGTCATCATTGCTGTTTTGTTTTTAGGCCCGTCCCCTACCCTTTCCCCTTTTCCCTTTCCCAGGGTGTGGGTCTGTGGGTCCCCTCGCCCCGCTAGAATTGGGCTGAGCCAGCCTGTAAACAGTTGACAAGACAGGAAGCCATCCATTTCTGTTACCTACTCTGTCCACTTCTTCCAGTAAGATGGTGCCTAAGAGCGTATTCCTCAGGACACCTCTTCTGAATACTAAAGTGACACAGTTTCATGGGAAAGAAAAATGGATAGAGATTTCAAAAAAACTCAAATTTCTCATTGCATTTTTTATAGCTTCCTTAATCCATTTTGCTTTGAAATGACCACTATCAAAATGGTATCACCAAGGTGATTTAGAAGTACTGCTACTACCAGTTCATTATTTCAAGTGTGGAGGACAGATCTGAAATATATACATAAACATCTCCTGAATTTGCCAAGTGTCTTGAAAGGGCAATACAGAGACATCTCCTTTACTTATATGAGAAAGAATCCTTCAAAGCACAGTATAATCACTCACTAGACTGTCCATTGCAACACCAGTGATATCAGCATAGAGTTCAGGCACCACTAGCTCAGGAACCTGCAGTACTCGCTGGTCATTGCTGGTCTTTATAGCTGTTTGTAGGCTCTGGATCAGGTCTGACGGGGAAGGCCTGTCAGCTGCATTCCACTGCCAACAGGACTTCATGATGCTGTACCTGTAAAATGAAGAAGTAGAGAGGAGTGAAATGAAGAATGAAGAGGAATGAAATGGAGGAATGGAGAGGAATGAAAAATACCAACAAAAATTTTATCTCATATGTAAAACATCTGCAGGCCTCCTCTCTTTCTGCCTCATAGAAAGTTCTTTCAGCAAAGCCTGTAACTACGCAATAATGTGTGAGGAAAAGGGCAGACAGCTGTTTGCCAGGATGTCATGCCCAAGTATGGGAAAAAGGGAAATGATTAGATTTGATATTTCCTTTTGAAGCAGAAACTGGGGATCCTACCAATGAAAAAAGCCTCTGAATACTAAAAACAAAACAAAACAAAACAAAAACAATTTTTAAAGACTTCACAAAAAGAAACACAATCCCTCAGATCTTACCTGTGGTTTCTTAGTTCATTTCAGAGATAATTCAGCACTTACAGGAGACTGATTACTCTGGAATAGTCCGGTACCTTGCAGAGAAGCAGTGGAGCAACAGAATTTAAGGGCAGAAAATAAAGCAAAAAAAAGAACAATTTTCAAAGCAGGTAAGAGAGTGGCAGTCAAGGTTTCATGCAGGAGAATCCAGTAAGATGTGGCAGGCATGAGAACAAGTCTTTTCAATTAAGAAGATACAGTTTTGTACAGTCTAGACTTCTAGATTTCTAAGTCTAGACTTAGAAATCTTTAAGATACAGTTTTGCATGCTGCATTTCCATTTATCTCTGCAAGTCTCTCTTTCAGTGAGCATGGCTTGTGGCTTACATGGCTTGCTGGCAGCTTGAGGGCTGTTTCATAATGTTTCGTCTCTGCAGGTATGGTAAGATATCAGAAGGTCGTACCTCAGGATATGGTGGATCACCTGGAAGATGAAGGGGAAAACAGCAGAAAAGCTATGAGGTAAAGGTCACAGACAGCAACTTCAGTACAAGAATGCCATCTCTGCCTAATAAAATCTATTCTCTTTCTCTTTCAGTTCACACTGATAGAAAAACTAAAAACAATTGCCACGACTTTGCATGTTAGAATAAAAACAGGTTGCTTATTATTTAAGTTAGTTTCAATTTTGCATTCTTAAATGTCAGATTTTTTATCTTGTTAATTTGTTGCTAGCTTCTATATTTAAAAAACTTTTTAAATTACATCTTCTTACCTAATGTAATCATTTCATACAGTAGAATTCCAAAAGACCATCTGTAAGAAAAGAAAAGAAAGCTATATTAAGTTTCTGCTCCAGCAAGCTCACTAGCTTAAACACATACAAATGATTAGTTATGTATACTGCAGAAATGAGAAGGTATGAGATGTGAAGTTAAGCACTGTGCTGAGAACAGGTGAGCCTTGCTGTGAACTTCAGGACATGAAATTATTATACATAAAGAAGTGAAAGAGAGGTCTGACAGATGAAATTCTAGTTCAAAAATAAAATCATACATGTCTGCCTTGATGCTAGGGGGGTTCTTTAGAAGCCGCTCCGGTGCCTGCCACTTTACTGGCACCATCTCTGTGACTGAGCTAGCACCATATGTATGAGCTTCATACACCACCCCAAAACCACAGAGCTTGGCAGTGAAGTTGTGATGAAGTAGGACATTCCTGGCAGCGATGTCACCATGGAACAATTTCTTCTGTTCAAGGTAAGCCTAAAAAGTTGGAAGAGACTATGATCATTTTAAAAGTAATTCTAATTGGCAGAAATTTTTAATGAGTTTGCACCCATCCTCCACAGTGTAGAACAGAAGTGTAGGCCCACCAAATCAATACAGGTGTATTTGGCTCAGTTTTAACAAATGGCATCCTTACTGCCTAAGTTAAGAAAATCTAGGCAATCATGTGAGCTTATGTTGCAATCAAACTTGAAACAAAAAACTGAGCAAATCTGAGCAGACTTACCAGAGCTCCTGCAACTTGTTGTCCAACTTTGTATACTTGCCTTTCAGTGAGGTCACAGGGGATACCATCCATTGTCATTACATCCTAGAGACAAAAGAGTAGACCTTGGATTACAGCTGCAAGGTGCTGGGGAACCTGTCTCCTTTTAATCTCATAAAATGAGTATGACATAATGATAAGCTTCCCTGGCTAATTTCACAGATTATTCATAAACTGACTGAAAGACAAGGGCATATGAATGGTTGATGTTCATGATAAATGGTATGTTGGGTAAGATAAGGACAGCTGAGACAGGTGGGTAAACTGAATAATGGAAAATAATAGCTTGGACAAAAATGAGCAGAATGACAGTGGAGAATGACAATTCATGCACATGAGTGAAAGAACTGCAACAAATTAGAAAAGCACATCTGTAAAACACAAATGAATATCTGGGATGAGATTATCAATCCATCTCTTACACTCTTGCCTCTAACAATGACCCTGGCTGTATACCCAAGTGAGAGAGAGAAAACAGAATAAGTATATGTTGCTTTTCCTAAATAGTCTTCTGCCCCCGGTTCTTTCCAGTCTAAAGACTTCCCAAAATGGTTAGGATCTCTACATGTTCAGTAACCTTCATAGTTATCTTCCATGAATTTATCCAGTCTTGTCCTGAACCTGTAAAAAGCTTCAGTATCAATAACACTCAGTGAAAAGGAATTCCATTAGTCAAATCCCTACTTTGTGAAGAACTACCTCCATGTGTTTGCTTTGACCATGGTACTTACTAGCCTTATTTGTTACCACCTTGTCTTTCTGCTGAACAAGACAGAGAGCAATCTCTCTGTATTTAGTATTTCAGATGTGGAAGAAAGACAGATACAGAGACATAACAGTGCTTTGTTTCTATGCCTTTCTTACTAATTTCAAATATTTGTGGATTTATTTATTTATTTATTTTTTGCTTGAGTTAACTTCTTCATGACAGTATGTGTGTTCATAGAATTAATCCCATAATTTCACATCGGATCAGCAATAGGCTAATACAAGACCATCATTAAGTCAAGATTGCTTTTGTTCATATGCATCATTTTATTTTTAGCTGTGCTGAATTTTATCTGTTTCATTTTACTCATTAGTTACTCAGTTTTGAAGGATTCTTCTGCAAATGCTCAAGCCCTTGCTATTCTCATCACCAATCATGATCACCTCACTTGCAACATTTGTGCTAGGCTATTGACACACACATTGAAAAGCTCCAGGTCCTAATACATTTCCTAGCACAGCTTCATGTGTGACCTCTCTCCAGTGCAAGTACTGACTGTTCTCACCTGTATTCCATTAGTTGTCTTTTAATCATTTAGTTATCATTCAAAGACCTTCCCATCTTTATAACTACTCTGCTGCTCTAAAAGCTTTTAGAGTAGAACTTCCACTTAAAACTCTTGGGAAAAAAAAAGTATATGTCAGTGTATCATTTCTTCCATTGCCTGCTTAACCCTTCAAAGAATTCCAGTGGTCTACAAAGTCAGACTTCTTACAAAACATCAGCTTCTCCAGACTTTTAACACACCTATTCAGAAATGCATTGCTTCTATTCCAACTCAGAACTTCATAGAACTTCTTTGAGAATGGAAATGGTCTAGACCGATACAGGTGGATGCACAATTAGATGAAAGGAATCTTCTGTGACTTACACACAGATATGCAAATGAGCAATTTTAAGAAGATATGCTATCACATCACTTTTTTTGACTCACCTTACGACATGTCCATAGAAACTTTAGCAGGTCACCAAGAGATACATCTTCCATTACCATATAAAGTGGGAATTGATCTACACAGCATCCAACCAATTCAACCAGGTTCTCATGATGGCCAAGATTTTGATGGAATTTAATCCTTCCCAGGAAATCCTTTACTTCCTGGGGACTAACCAGGTCTGAAAGAATCAAAGAAGTCCCAGTCCACCACCACACGGAAGCAGTTAGCAATTAGCTTGAAATGACAGCAGTCTTCTTTGATACTACTACAATACCACTTCAGTGGATTAGTTAACATATTAGTATGTTACTGAACACAGCTCAATCTTGCCCAGTAACGATTACAAAATTCTGCCCACCTTCATGTCTTTGACATGCAGATCTGTATCAAACTGGATTCTCTGCCATGTGCTTTACCTTGTAAGGCTTTCAATATGACACTCTTAGTCTTGCCCGAGTTCCCAGTTTCCAATTCTGCCCTGTAGATGCTCCCACTGCGGACATGTTTTACAATCTGCAGGCTGCCTAGTGAAAGCTTTTCTCGTGGTATCTGCAGTTCTTTCAGAGTCAAGGATGCAGAACTTAGCAGGTTCTCTGTAGATACCTCACTCAGCTGTATGCAGTGGTTCTCTTGTGAACTGGATTCTTGGTGGTTCTTGTTTGCTGACAAAACCAAAGACATGTGAAACACAAAAAAAGACAGATGAACTCTTGTAACAAGTAGCAATGCCCATTATTCTATTTTCTTTGATTCTTGCTCCACACTACTTTAGGAAATGAGGACAAAGGAAAGAAATACTATTGCATCTTATTTATCCCAAACCTGGAAGAGGTGAAGGACTTTATCTCACTCTTTAATTGACAAAAAGGAAGAATGAGTTTGGAGATCTCTACTACATTTAACTATGCAAAATTTCTTTCACTTTTGTAATTGATTCTTGTGCTGAAGAAACAGACATTATTTTCTTTTATTACAAGCTAGAATCATAGAATTGTATAGCCACCAAGACTGGAAAAGACCTCCAAGATGATCAAGTCCAACTGTTCACCTATCACCAATATTTCCCACTAAACCATGCCCCTCAGTACAACATTTAAATGTTTCTTGTACACCTCCAGGGTTGGTGACTCTATCACCTCTCTGGGCAGTCCATTTTAGTGGGCTAAAACCACTCTTTTGGAGAAGTTTTTCCTAATGTCCAACTTGAATCTCCTGTGGCATAACTTGAGGCCAGTTTCCCTAGTCCAAACACCAGTTGCATAAGAAAAGAGGCTCA
Organism: Excalfactoria chinensis; assembly: GCF_039878825.1. Taxonomy (NCBI): domain Eukaryota; kingdom Metazoa; phylum Chordata; class Aves; order Galliformes; family Phasianidae; genus Excalfactoria; species Excalfactoria chinensis. The sequence continues at coordinate 72,732,905 of NC_092825.1, forward strand.
CCTTCACCTCACCACAACCTCCTTTCAGGTAGTTGTAAAGAGCAATAAAGTCTCCCCTGAGCATCCTCTTCTCCAGACTAATCTGTTTCCTCAGCTGCTCTTATAAGACTTGTGCTCCAGATCCCTCACCAGCTTTGTTGCCCTTCTCTGCACATGCTGCAGGGCTTTGATGTCTTTCTTGTAGTGAGGGACTCAAAACTGAACACAGTAGTTGAGGTGCAGCCTCACCAGTGCTGAGTACAGGGGGATGATCATCTCCCTGCTCCTGCTGGCAACACTATGTCTGACACCGTCATTTATGAAAGAGACACACAGAGGGTGCTTCCATCTATACCTTATCATGGTTTTCAGTTACTTCCCTTAACACAGGCTTTTTTCTTGTATAGAAAGAAAATCAGTTCAGAACTAGAGTTTCATTTCAGCATAGCAGCATGCGCTTGCAGTAATGACAAACTTTTCCCCTTCTCACTGCTCCCTGTTCTCTTTTCTGTTGTCCACATAGGACACCAACCTAAGATGAAACTTCATAAATGATAATAAATGAATGGCATAACTAGGTGTGATACAAAATTATTATATACGAACTTTCATTTGTAATTATCCCTGTTGCTTGCAGGAGCATCCATGAAGGCTCTTACATAAACATACTTTGTAATTCTCAAGTGACGTTATCATTTGTTAATTCACTTACACAGTATGCTGGTTTAGGTTTTCTCAGATATCTCAGTACTATAGATTCTATCATTGCTAACAGAAGTTGGACAAAAGAAAGTTCTCCAGTTTTCTTTACATTCTCTAGATGGATGAATACCACTCAGGAGCTTCAGAAACCCAAGAGGGCACTGAAATCAATACTCTTCCCTCAGTTTGAAAATGGTGATGTTTACCTTGTTGTCCAGATGATGATGATTCCTCCCGCTTTGTTCTTGTTCGCAAGCCACGGCAATGCAGCCAAAGGATCACAGTTAGCAGAATGACAAAAAAACCCACAAGGAGAGCTGGGACAACAATCACTTCAGTCTGATATTCACGCACAACTACAAGCAGATAAAGAAAATGGGAATTAAAGGAGCACTGCTCTGAGGACTATGTGCAGCATTGCCTTGTGTGTACCAATTCTACAAAACACAGCAGTAATAAACTGTTTAAGGTGTAACTATTTCAACTCTGACAATATGTGTGTGTGCCCATCCACCTGCGGCATCTTAGAATAGCAACTGAGCACCTCCTAGTGCTGCAACCCTGTTTCTCAAACCTCGTTTCTCAATGGTGCTGAAAATTTGAAACCTCATAAAGCCATTAGAACTCCCTGTACTTATTTAGATGCCTTATTCACTTATTTAGATGCCTTAGTACACAGTCAAGGAACGTCAGTCGTGTAAGTATCACCCACCACTGAAAAGTTGTGGCCCTGGAAGAGGTATAGGAGGGCTTTGGGAAGATTTGGCCATTGCTGTGCCATCACAAATCTACAGTGAAATTACATGTTAAGCTTCTTTGATTAAAAAAATTAGGGAGCAATTTAATTTAAAGAAAATAGGGCATGATCACCTACTTTGGAGTCTGACCAAAAGACACTGCCATTAATAAGGAGTTGCAGGTAACAGACAGCATTATGTCCCCAGATTTGGAGGTGGTGATATTTTTGCATGGGACAAGGTTTCAAAGATGACATAAAGTGACAGAATCAAAATCTCACAAAATCGGTCCTTAGGAAAACAGAAGAGAATTTTGACTGACTGTGTTATGAGGTTTTAACCTCATTTTTATGTGTAATTCAAAGTAGAAATACTTGGCTGTAAAGGCTGGGATCTTCACAGGACTTTCTGCAGTCAAATCCTCTTTTGTGGCATGGGATGTAGGTGGACAAGGGGAAAGACCTTGTTCATTTTTTTTATCAAAGTAGGCCTTCCTGCTCTGTATGTGGAAAAATACTGCCTAAAGGAATAAGTGAATCTTACCACACAGCTTGTCATTGCTGTTGCATTCCAGTAGCATGCGTGTGAATCTTTTCACATCTGCCATGTTCAATTACAAGCAAGCAGATCTCCAACCTCTGTCTCCTGCATCGATATGAAGAATATTAATAAAATTTGTCAGAAGGAAGGATGATTTATTAAACAATTAATGAGCAGAGTATGGACATTTCCACTCCTAAGTTCAGAGGTAGTGTGTAGAAGAGGCACAAAGACTTCAAGGCTTAGAGAATGATATGGAATATCTACTATCAAATGCCATGAACCATAGACAGCATGACCAATGATAACTTAAGATTAAGCTTCTACAGTACTACACAAGTATAGCAACTGAGCACCTTGTAGGAAGGCAGGGCCAAACCAAGGGAGTTCATGTGCATGCAATATACCTGAGTGTTCCACCCCTTCCCAGACCTAATTTAAGGGCTGGCAATGGAAGCAAGGGTATCTTGCTGGAGATCCCTGCCTACCAGAGGTCTCCTAAAGGTAAGCAGTTTTTCTTCCCTTGTTTCTGTGTCTATGGCTGCTGCTTGGGTTCTTATTTGTTGAAGCCTAGGTTTATGCTGCACAGCTACTGTTGCTGTACTTTCCAGCGCATTATAGTGTTACAACAAGTAATTTGGTATCTCTAAGTCTAAAGGTTGGCATATGCACAAACATTCACAGTCACTTACTCAATCTTACCTAAAGAATCTGACTCTTCCTAGGTACAAGAGTGACTTGGCCTTTTATCTTCTGATCCATAACAATCAGAAGTATGCATATAGAATGTGTGTCATTCTGGACTAGTATTTCTTATGGCTCCACTAATACAAGAAAAAAGAAGGCTTGTCGTTAAGGTTCTCTAATACTAACAACTTTATATAGATAAATCTATTACAACACCTGGGACCCCTTCTACTGTCTACAGGAATGCATTTGCAGTTGAAAAACACAAAACCTGTGCAAACATATGCATTTTCAGAGTAATTTTGGCTGTCACTATGCTAATCCCGTAGCACTTGCAACTACACACTTACAAAAGCTCCTGATTTTTATATATATATGCATTTGTCACAAGTACAACCTCAGTCAGGCAAGGCTCGACTCATGAGTACATGACATTGACTTTGTACTGCACCAGGGCTGCAGACCAGCTGCAGACCCTGCAAAACACATCCTTGAGGTAGAACTTCGGTTGTTCTGTACTACAGGTGGAGATTACCCTTGTAGAAATTTGTTTTTCGGTATAAGCTGTTCATGTTTTTGTTTATTCTCTAGAGAACATGTAAGAGTCTTAGAAGATGCCACACTGCTACACTACATATAATACCTCTACCGAGGACTGCAGTTACAGGATAGGAATAGGCTCTGTGGTGCGGTGCTGTGGGGTTGTTTGTTTGTTTTTCTCTCCCATAAAGCAACTAGAGTTGGAAGGAACCTCTGAGGGCCCTATAGTTCAACTCTCCTGCAAATGAATGGGGACACCATAGCAGGATTAGGCTACTCAGGGCCCTATCCAGCTTTGCCTTGAAAGTGTCTAGGGATGGAACATCATTCACAACACTTAGGTAATCTGTTCCAGTGCCTTGCCACACTCAATGTAAAATATTTTTTCCTTATATCCAGCCTAAACCAACCTTCCCTAAGCTTAAAACCATTTTCCCCTTGTTCTGCCACCACAGACCCTGCTGAAGAGTCTGTCCCCTTCTCTCCTGTAGCTCCCCTTTAGATACTGAAAGGCTACTATCAGGTCACCTTGCAGTCTTCTCCAGGCTGAATTGCCCCAGCTTTCTCAGCCTGTCCTCATAAGAGAGGCATTCCATTCCACATGTCATTTTTGTGGCCCTTCTCTGGATGTGCTCCAACAGATCTGTATGTCTTCTGTACTGAGATCTGAACACAGTATTCCAAGTCTGAACACAGTATTCCAGGTGAACTCTTACCAGCACAGCGTGGAGAGGCAGGATCACCTCTCCTGACCTGCTGGTCATGCATCTTTTGATTCAGCCCATGATACAGTTGGCTTTCTGGGCTGCAAGGGCATTTTCAGCAGCACAGAACCTAGAATACTATTTCTAAACTGTGAGAATTGATGTAGTGAATGGTGATAGCTGATAGAAAGGCAAGACATTATTTAGCCACTGTTTCTTATGAACTTTGCTGGAGGTTTAAGACTCAGCATCCTCCCAGACAGTATCATCTACATTTTTTAAAATTTATTTCTCATAAGTACTTCCTTTTATCCCCCCCCTTCAGCAAAGGGTTCAAGGCAATTAACTCAAGGAAAAATGTGAGTGGTAACATGGGATGCTTGTTAATACTAACATAGCTCTATAGACTTTGATGATAGATAAAACATTAGCAAGTTTAATCTCATGCTTAAAATTAAGATGAAAACTTATTCTTTATCAATTGTATGAGAGGTAGTAGAAAGAAGAAAACTGGCTATATCTGTTTTTTAAGATATTGCAGAAAGGTTTTTTTCCCTTGGTTCTTAAAATGTTAGTTTTTGCAGTGTAGCTACACAGTGAGTTACATTAATGATAACACTGAGATTTTTCAGGTACACTCTGAAAGCGAGCAGACTAAGTTAAACTACCTTGGCTATAAGACAGGCACACATAGCAACACATACACCACCTTAAGGGGAACATTCTGAACTTTTTTTCATTCTCAGACAAATGCACACATTAAAAAAATAAATCAAAACAGGTATGAAGAGACATGACAGCATCACAGGAATATAAACTTTAGGACTATTTAGACAGCAACGACACTGTATAATCAAAGTCAGGCATGTCCTACCTGTGACCCTTAGGACACATTCAGCCTGGTATAGCTCTCTATGCTGCCTGCTGCCATGATGGCATGGGGCAGAGGGCAGGTTGCACTGTGAGCTGTGCTGGGCCACACACACTGCCAGAGTGCCCAGCCCATGCCGAGAGTGCAACTGTGACTCAGCACCAACCAAACACTGATGGGCTATTAACCCTACCTGGGCTGAAACCAGGGCATGGGAAATGAGCAGTGCTAACTCAAGGTATGGCAAATTATTGCATGCATTTTGGTACACTGATAACACAGTCCTGTGAACAGCAAAAAATATGCTGATGGATAGCTTTGTAGTTTGTTTAGATATTGGGAAGAGTCTGTGTCTTTGTACCAAGCAGATAAGTGCTCTGCTTTGTCAAAGCAGGTACTGTGCAGTCAAGGCCAGGAGCTAACTGAGCATGAATGGAGACCAGGTTCAACCAGTGAAAACAGTGAGGAAGAGTACTAACTTCCTCCAGAGACCCTGGAACCACCACCACAAAAAGACTGAGCATGTGCAAGGAGGTGGAATCCTGTGTAAATGATTTCTGGGAAAGTATTGAATATATACATGCTGCCCAGGAAAGCCTTTGCCTGTGTAACACAAGGAATGTATATAAGCTGAAGATCTTACATTCAAGGTATGTATGATGGGCAGAACTTATCACTCACACATCCAGTGCCAAAAATAATGTCTGCTTTCTAACATCAGAGTATTAGAGAGTTTTCTGATCAACCGATTTACAGTGACATATTCACCAGACTTTTATCCTTTTATCAGCTCTGTCCTACCTCTTGCTTCACTATCATGCCATATTCATGTAATCACTTTTTGGCAGCATGCACATTTGTGATCAACTGTTTTCAAGGTTGAAGCACAGGAAAAATACAACTTTATCAAAGTTCTCTGGCAATCAAATCAATGTGACTTAACAGATTAATTATATATATATATAGGTAAAAAGCATGGTAGTAGGCCCCTTTGCTTTCAGAATGACAAAAATCGAGGTAATGCTGATATGTATGGTGTGGTTTCAGGCTCTGAAAACCTCCTGAAGGATATCTTTTCCTTTGTACATTGACCAGAATGCTACTTAGCCTTTCTAGAACAATGTTTCTCAGAAGGAGAGAACAACAGAAGTTTGTTCTTTACAAAGAACTTCACAACAGAGAGTGCAAAGTTCTTTGAAGAAGAGTTTTGAAAAGTCACCCATCTATTTCCCAGAACAGGGTGGGGGGAGCAAGAACAGGTTTTTCATTAAACAAAACCAGTGAGATGTGAGAGTTTTTGCTGTGGCAAATATACAGTGACTTACAAGGCAATGCTCAATTTATTGTTAACAATGTTGAGATACAACATGGTTCCATACAGACTGTAACAACAATGTCAGTCAAGCCTTTCTTTGACCAGTACCCAAATCCAAAACTCCAGGTCCAAGCTAAATATATATCCAAGAGTGTCATAGCTAGAAATAGCAGAAGCAACTGTCCTTGAACTGTAAGAGATATATAGCAAAACCTGAGCAGAGGCTATCCTGCAGTCAACACTGTTTGCAAACTGATACTAGCAGGCTACCGAGTAAACTGCGTATAGGGCAGTTCCACAGCTACTCCTTTGTTGATAGTGCCAAGTGTGTTAGCTCCCATATCTGGCTCATACTGACTGCTTACCTCTCCACATCTGACAACATGATGAGCACTGGTGAAAAAGGTGGTGTTTTGTTTTCAGCCATGTGTGTTCCTCAGGCTGTTCTGCCACTCTGGTAATTGATGGTAATTAATGAACAACATCAGCTCAGGAATAAGTAGGTAAAATATGTCAGTTGTGGGGTTTGTATAAATCAGTTTAGTGTCCCAGTAATTAATACAAGTAAAGTTTTGTGATTGAAGCCAAGCTGAACAAAGATTCACCGCTACCAAACAGGGCAAGAGTATCTTTCCTTTCTGCTCTCTTCCCACACCGTTTTGCTCTCAGCAGGGCATCTGGTCACATGATAAACTAATTTAAACCTCTATGCCAGTACAAATAATATTTACCACAGCAGTTTCCTATCACTTGTCACCAAGCAATTTAACAAGTGCCAGCACAGGCTTGAGGAAGTGGTGGGAGCGTACGTTCAGCAGCAGAAAGAGGGAAAATTGATCTCCCACTACCCAGGATGATGAGCAGCTATTTTGTCTAAAGCTGTATTGTAATACTATTCCCCATGTCAGAGCTGAGCCAGAGGCACGTTTTCTCATATTCTGCCAGTCATTTTCAAGTCCTTTTAGTGCTAACAGAAGTACAGTGCATGTGTTGTGAGACAAAGGGTAGGTAAAGAATATCTGAGTAGTTACTCCAGCCTAGCATACCGTCTGACTGATAAAGCAAAGTAAATCCTTTAATCATGATACATCCTATTACTCTGAGGACTACAGGCTTTTCAGAAGGAAGAGATGGGGTAGGAGGAGTGGGGGATAGATTGCTGTGTCTGAGAAACAGCCACAATCACATTGAGAGCTTGTGGCTTAAAATCAAGGATCAGTCCAGTAAAGGGCATCTAGTGGTTATACTTTGCTACTGGCCATCTGATCAGAGGGAGCCTGTTGATGAGGCCTTCTTGCTTCAGCTGCAGGAGCTGTCATGCTCACAGGCTCTTGTCCTGATGAGGGATTTCAACGTTCTGCATATCTGCTGGGATAGTGGCACGGCAGGTGTCAGGCAATCCAGGAGATTCCTGGAGTCTGTTGAGGGCAACTTCCTGGTCCAGGTAATAGCTGGACTGACCTGAGGTGAAGCCTTACTGAGCCTGGTGCTCACCAATGCAGATGAGAGCATTAGAGAGGTTAAGATTGGAGGCAGCCTGGCTTGTAGTGACTGTGCCCCGGTGTTCACGATCTTGAAGAATGCAGGCCTTGCAAAAAGCAGAGTCAGGACCCTGAGGTTCAGGAGAACAAAATTCCAGCTGCTCAAGGAACTGCTGGATTGGATCTCATGGGAAACTGTCCTTAAGGGCACGGGCACAGAACAGAGCTGGCAGCTCTTTAAGGACACCCTTCTGAGAGCGCAATGGCTTTCCACCCCCCAGCAGAAGAAGTCAAGCAGGGGAGGCAGGTGACCAACATGGCTGAGCAAGGACCTGTAGCTTCAACTGAGGGAAAAGAGGGAAACATACTGCAATTGAAAGCAGGGTTATAAAAGAAAACCAGAGGGGGTTCTGCAGGAGGTGAACAGGCCAAGGTGAGTGGTTCCCCCTCTGATTAAAGTTATTGAAAGCTGGCTTCCTCAGACATAGAAAAAGCTGAGGTACTCGGTGAGTGTTTTGCCTCAGTCTTCACAGGTGATCAGGCTTCCTGTGTGTGCCAGGACCCTGAAACTCCAGATGAGGGTGTGGGGTGTCGATTCCATCCCACTGTAACAGTGGAACAAGTCCACGTCCTCCTCATGAAATAGAACATGTATAAGTCCATGGGGCCAAAGGATATTAAGAGGTTCTGAGAGAGATGCCTGGTGTGGTTGTTGAGCCACTTTCCATCATATTAGAAAAATCATGGCTGTCTGATGAAGTCCCCAGTGCCTGAAAAAAGGGAAACATTACTCCCATTTTTAAGAAAGGGAGAAAGGAGGACCTGGGGAACCACAGGCTGGTAAGCCTCACCTGGGAATATTATGGAGCACATCCTAGAAATTATGTTAAGGAACGTACGAAACAAAGAGATGATCTGAGACAGACAGCACAGCTGTGATACAAAGTGCAGATCTTGCCTTGCCAATCTGATGCCCTCTTTGATGAAGTGAAAGCTTTGGTGGACAGGGGAAGGGCGATGGGTATCATCTATCTGGACTTCTGCAAAGCTTTTGACATGGTCCCTCACCACATCCTTCTCTCTAAATTGGAGAGATGTGGATTTGAAGGATGGGCTCTTTGATGGATTAGGAACTGGTTGGATGGACTCAGCCAAATGGTTGTGATCAAAGTGTCAGGGTAGAGGCTGGTCACAAGCGGTGTCCCTCAGAGGTCAGTCTTGGGACTGGTGCTCTTCAAAATCTTCATCAGTGACACAGATGATGGCAATGAGTGCATCCTCAGCAAGTCTGCAGATGACACCAAGCTGAGCGGTGCAGTTGATACAGTGGAAGGGAGGGAAGCCATCCAGAGAGACCTGGGCAAGCTGGAGAAGTGGGCCCATGAGAACCTAATGGGGTTCAATAAGGCCAAGTGCAGGGTTGGGGCAGTCCCAGCTATTTATACAAACTGGGGGAAGATCTCCTTGAGAGCAGCCCTGTGGAGAAGGGCCTGGGTGTCCTGGTGGATGAGAAGCTGGACATGAGCCAGTAGTGTGCACTTGCAGCCTGGAAGGCCAACTGCGTTCTGGGCTGTATTAAAAAAACAGGTGGCCAGCAGGGAGAGGGAGGTGATTGTCCCCCTCTACTCAGATCTTCTGAGGCCCCACCTGCAGTACTGCATCCAGGCCTGGGGCCCCCAACACAAGAAAGATGCATGGTTCTTGGAGCAGGTCCAGGCCTGGGGCCATTAAGATGATCAGATGGCTAGAGCACCTCTGCTGTGAAGAGAGGTTGCGGGAACTGGGCTTGTTCAGCTTGGAGAATAGAAAGCTCTGGGGAGACCTTGTGGCCTTCCAATACTTGAAGGGAGCATATAAATAGGAGGGGGTAGTTTGCATAGGTTGATACTGGTAGGACAAGGGGGAATGGTTTTAAACTAAGATGGGAGGTTTAGGCTAGAAATTAGGAGGAATTTTTTCAGACAGAGGGTGGTGATGCACTGGAACAGGCTGCCCAAAGGAGGTTGTGGATGCCCCATCCCTGGAGGCTAGATGGGGCTCTGAGCAGCCTGGTCTGGTGGTTGGTGACCCTGCATGTAGCAGGGGGGTTGAAACTGGATGAACTTAGTGGTCCTTTTCAACCCAAGTCATTCTATGATTCTGTGGTTCTATTTATTTAATTCCTTGCAGCAACAGAACCATAATCTCATGCCTTTTCAGTCAGCACTTTTGAACTGCTTTTATTATTTTATTTCTCTTTTATATGACCTTTGAACATGGCTTAGACAGACGCACGCAGAGATGTGCAAACGTGTTGCTCAGTCCACGCAGCCAAAAGAGAAGAGAGCTACTAGGAAGTGGCAAATGCCAAAACTGCAGTGAAACCACAGTGTCTGGTCTTCAGATAACCTGGCAGTTTTGGACACTGAATACATGAGTGGCAAAAGAAAATCAGTCAAAAAGTAGATGGTGAAATACATTTCTTCCCCGCAGCACTGACAATATCACTTAGCAGTAACATCCAAAAGAAATAAAAATCCAACTGACAGGTCTCACATCTAACAACGTGATGCCTGGACATATGCCTATGGCTTTGCATGCCCTGTCCCTTCTACTTTCAGAAGACTTTTGAGACAGTTTCTCCACTAGACTGGCAGATTGTGGCAACTTTGCAAATTTTCTCTGGCCTACTGAGCCGCCACCTCATTGTTCACCTCTGAGCTGCTTAGTCTGAGCACTGTCTCCAGCTGTTTACAATGGGAAATTCCGACTTGTCAAATCAATTCTCACCATACTTGGAATGCCTCACCACTGTCCTGAACAGAAATTACCAATAATAAATAATATTCTGCAGCTTTTTGTGCTTGGTTTGATAATTCCTCAGCTATAAAGATTTGGTACTTCAATTCACTCCCTTGTGTGCCAGCTGGCAGCCATAATGTTCTATAAGAAGAAAGACAGTGCTTTAAAAAAGTCATGTATTGACTCAGTTTTTTCACTTGAACAAAAATTAGAAGTGGTATCTGAACATCAAACATAGGCTAACTGCTAATAAAGCATATTAAGGAGTGAAAGAAAAGCAGGATGACAAGTTTTGAAGCGTTAAACCATGAGGAAAACAGCAAATAACGTAATCCACAATGCAGTCTGAGATGGTGAATTACTTAGAGCAAACCTGACTCCTTTTCAAGGGAGAATTTAAAAACAAGCAAAGTCAGCAGCCACTGCTGCATTGAGAAACATGAGTGAAGAGCACTTTGCACTGCTTAAAGAAAGGTCAGTTCAAGCTGGCACCACATCAATGGAGATACGCAAAATTTCAAGGTGCTAAGCTTTGTTTAAACTTAGATAATTTCACAAAAACCCCACATTTATTTGTGCAGCCTGAGAAAATTCTGGCTACAAACTGTGAAACAGCACAGAAACTGAACTGTGATTTAAATAAAAATATCTTTTTTTCTGATGCAGACAAGACCTTGTATATTTTCTGAAATATTAACATATACCTTAACCATATTGATCGTATTCCTGCTCAAATGAGGCCACACAAAAAAATCTTATTTCTCACAGACAGTCTGAAAAATAAAAGTCTGTATTACAAAAACAAACAATATGTGATACTGATACTCTAACACTGTGACAGCAAAAGCTGTGGCAGGAAAGAAAAATGTTAAGGGACCACAGCTATATGTAACTCTTGCTGTAAAAAGCACTACCGATAAAAACACACCATATTATGGTGCTATGTAATGGCTTATGAAACACAGTTTGTATCTGCTTCCACAGTTGCACAGCCATATTAAAACTTAGCAGAGGTTGTGTACACAGTTTCACCTCCACAGGTTCCTAACTTTTAGATGATTCTTGGTGCACTTGAGATTTTGTTTATAATTTGATCAATAGCATGTGCGTACACACAAATATACAAAAAAAGCTCAACAGATTATTTACCATCCTTACAATCAAGTAAAGCTGAATGAAATAAAGCGCTAATTAATTCTGAGTTGATTCCCTGGTACACACAACTTCATCAAGCACTGAACGAACTTACTTATGTAGACAGGTGCTGCATCACTAGTGAACTGAGGTTAATTTTAAATTGAACTTACTTCCTTTGTTATTTTCTCCCTGTTCAAAACGTGTCTGGGAGTTATTTCAGTTTATTTCTTCTTTTTTTCCTCCCCAAACTTCAATACCATTATGATCACAGAAGTATTACCAGATCAGTAACTTCTATACAATCAATAAGTACAGATGCAGATACATATACATACAGAGGCATATACACTTTATGGTGCAATTATATCCTAGTTTAGGGCACATTCATGTTAATAAGTCTTTTCAAACATTTAAATACTCATTAGCTAATCTTCCAGCAGTGTTTTATCTTGCTTACCTGAATTACACCACTTCTCTTGCCCTTCCTGAAGCTTACATGCCACTGCTTCCCTGTTTGTCTGAGGCCGCTCAATACAGACGGTTACCTCAGGCTGCTGTAACTCTTATGACTAAGTTTCTTCTCACTGATATCCCTGCCCCAGACCTGCCCAGCTTCAGTTCTCTACTCTTCGAGTTTCTTTTTTTTCTCCCCAGAAAGATCGTAAGTCTAACACATGAGTTGACAGGTAGGCACAACCCCATGAAATGGGTCTAATCTGGCTGGCATGCACTGGCTGGCTGATGAGAGCTGAGCAAGGCAAAGACTCCTTGGGTGGGGACATGGTGTGTAATTTGAAAGGCAGATAAACAACAGACCAAGAGGGATTGGCTAACATAACAAATGGAAACCATGCACTTCATATCAATATTTCACGTTTAGGAAAAAACATGAGAACATGCAAATGAGCAAAGGGAGAAGAGACTAAAAAACATGACAGAACAGACAGCAGCAACGTGAGTTTTTCTTACATTCAGCCTTGTCCCTTGTATCCCTCCTGCTCAGGCTGTCCACTGCATTCTGCTTTCATTTTTCAGCTCTGCTGTCACCACTTCTCTTTCTCTGTCCTCCCAGTAGTCCAGCCCGGAGCTCCCTACACAACCTCTTCAAGTATGTCCTGAGCTCCCTAACAAGACCTGCCAATATTCTTCAACTTGCCCTGTGATGTTGTCCTGTTAACATGCCCCTGAGGACACTGCTCAGCTCTGCTAATGCTTTCAATCCTGAATCACTCGTGAGATGTATTCCTCACTGCATTTCATTTCCTCAGCACTTCTGCCCTGAGGACTTTCTTCCAGCCAATCAGTGTATTCCAGTCCCAGCTGCTTGACTGCCGGCTCCCCACCATCAGCTCAAAGACTGCCTTTGCCTAATGCTGAAAAATCTCATGTTTCAGATTCCCAACTCCTGGTTAAACAAGCCTCTACAAGATTGTTTGCTTACCTATATCACACAAGTGGAATGCAGTTGTATTACAAGAGGAAACAACACGAGTCCTAACACTGAGAGACAAAGTTCATTTTACAGTCAGTATTACGCCTCAGATAGCTTTAAGAACACAAAAACGATATGATCTCTACCAACTCCTTGAGCAAACCTGACCTACTCATATTAATACTTTGGTGCTGTGTACATTACTTCATTTAGGGAAGATTTTAGTTCAGGCAGGGGCAGAGAGGTAGAGTTACATACTGAAACACAAAAGATAAATTATCTGCAAGAACAACCACATACCAATATATGCGCAGAGCAGAACATCCCAAGCTTCAATCCAGCACTATTCTTCCAGATGGTATTTACTGCAAAAGTGTGCAAAATGGTGAACACTGGGACTGTGTCTCTTCACTGCGTGATCTCTACGTAAGCTGGCAGAACAGAAATTATGAATAGTTCAGTGACGTGGAGTTTTGTCCCTGAAAAACCAGAAGAGAAATCCCCTAGACTGCTCAAACCAACCTGTGGCCCTCATTCTGCATGTGGCCCAGTACAGCTCACAATGAAGCCTGCTCCCTGCCCCGTACCATCATGCTGGTGGCTATTCCCCACCAAGAGGTCTGGCCGGGCCCTGGGTGCGCACCCATCCCTTAGCAAACAACCAAACAACACAAATGGACTCTATTGTAAAAGCTAGTTATGTGGTAGCAAACCTGAATGAAAAAAAAAAAGTAAAAAAATCAAAAAAATAAAAGCATTTACTGATGATGAGTTTATTAAGCACCGTACAAAATGCATGGCAGATAGAACATATCTCTATAAAAAAAAAAGCAGATTTTTCTCGCTGGATTATAGCCAGGCAAATTGAAGAGATAGGAAACTGATAATATCAGATCTTGTGCTTTGGCGACACATGGAAGCACTGAAGACATGGCTCAACTTGCCATTTTCAAGAGAGGTACTGATAGCAAATGCAGTGTCACTGAAGAAGTTATTTCTTTGGTGCCAGTAAAAGACACAACAGAATCTCTTGATTTGGATGAAGCAGTAAGAATTACATTAAGGCACTTTTCCTTAATCTTTGTCAGCATATCTGGTGCAGATACTGATGGTGCCGTGCTGACAACTGCTACAAAAGGGGACTCAGAAAAGTTACTGGGAGGCAATGCAACTGCTGTCAGCAGCTCACACTTGATGAAATACTGCTGCATTGGTCATCAAGAAAATTTACCTACAAAACTTCAAAAAAAGGCAATAAAGTCATGAAGATCATCACCAAAGCTGTGAGTTTCATGATGGCTATGGAATTGAACCATTACCAGTTCCAGGAGTTCCTTCAATGCACAGATGCTGATCATGGGGATGCCTTTTGCTTTTCTGAAGGAAAAGTAGCTGAGTTGGGGTAAAACGCTAAAATGACTTTAAGATTTGCAAAATGAAATCAAATCATTTGTGGAATCAGAAGGAAAATTTGTGCCAGAATGTGGAGATTAAAAATGGCTCACCGGCTTAGCATTTCTGATGGATTTGACTGCTCCTTTAAATGAGTTCAACATGCAGCTTCCAGGTGGAAATAAGCTTACCTGTGCTACGTTTCAAACCCTAACAGAGTTCAAAATGAAACTTGAATTATGGCAAGCTCAGGTTATGGCAAATAACTGTATGCATTTTGATACACTGGTTAAATGTGGCCTTGTGAACAGTGAAAAACAAGCAGCCATGCTTTTCATTTTGTTAAAGGAATTTGAAAATAACTTCCTAAATTGAAAAAAAAAATAAATCTAAATTTTGGTATATTTGTGACTCTACTTTCAGTCAACATATGTACATTACCTGCAAATTTTCGAACTGAATGTATAGAGTTGTAATCAGATATTCAACACACAAAAATTGGTCATGTCTCTTCACCAGATCTTATAAGAAAGATCTAACTCACCAGAGAAAAATATCCCTCACTTTACAATAATGCCTTACTTTTGTCAGCAATTATTTTTTTGGCAGTACATACATTTGTGAACAATGGTTTTCAGGGCTGAAGCACAGGAAGGGCACAATTAGATCAAAAATCTCTGACAAGCACCTTGAGAGCTCACTAAATATTGCCGCCACTCTCATCAAATCAGAAATTGATGCATTATTTTCAGAAAACCAAGGTCAAATATCCCACTAGTTTTATGTTTCTGTTGCTCTCCTTTTTTATGCTTCAATTTAAAAAGTATTAAAAAACACAAAAGAAGTATTTAAATACATTAGCTGCATTATATATTTTATATACTGCCCAAGACAATTCTTCTTCACACAGTGCAGCCCAAGCAAGTCAGGAAGACGGACACCCAGGTTCCAGACTGAGCATTTACTTCAGTTACAAAGACTGTTACAGCTGCAAACTTTAAGCTCAGGCTCTGGTTTCTGTCATCGTTTTATGCTGGTGCTAACCTTCGTTGACTCTCAGTGTTATTTTTTCCATGAAGATGCACAGGATCTGTCCTTTAACCCATTCCTGTTTAATATGTGGATACACTGAAAATGACATTTTCTCTTTTACATGTGTTATTTACTGAAATACGTTGCTTTCCACAGGCTCCTTTTGTCACGGCAGCTGGGGGAGCCTCTTCAGAGGAACCTGATTCCTATTTAGGGATTAGGGTTTAAAAACACAGTAACTGATAGTCTTCCTCCTTTCACTCCTTCTTCCTCAGTTTTCTAAAGACCCTATCTGCAGGGGAAAAAAAAAAAAAAAAAAAAAAAGTGGGATATGCAAGGGGTTAATATTCAAGGTATGCAGCAGTCCCCACCGCTTTGTCTTTCCTTTGTTAATCTTTCTGCCGTGCTCCCAGTCAGACTGGTTGGAGAAGATACTTAAACAGTTCAGAGTTCAGGTCTCAGACCGGTGTTCCTCACTGGTCCATAAACCCTTCCTCCTGTTCAGTTAAGGGACAGCATACATTTACTGTCACGTTTCATCTCGTTAAAAGCAAACATCTGCTGCAGGTTATTTATTCTGTCTGTGCACATCCACAAGGAGAACACTGCCTGTTTAAATGTTTGTGTTCTTCTCACTATTTTTCCTTATGCAAGTATGATAAGGCACACTGACATTGGTAGACTGGCGGTTCCGTTAACACAAGTGTCCTCTTTATCTCTGAGATATCTACAGCATATGAAGCAACCATTCAAACCACACACAACTGCTCAGTAATCTCTACAGTGCACTTTAGAGACTGACAGGAAATGCAGCCACAAACTATTCAGTCTTTTTCTTGTGTGAAGAGACTGTTAAAACCACAGAGCTAATCTTGTGGCCGAAAAGTCACAAAAATCAGCAAACTCCAAGTAAATGCCCAGAAAGCAAGTTTTTTCTGAAAGGATCTGCTCTTTGGCATCCCAAAACCAGTACTTATCCACAGTTATCCCATGGAGTTCTTCCCAGGACTCCAAGGGCAATAGGGCAACT
This sequence comes from Excalfactoria chinensis, assembly GCF_039878825.1. Classification (NCBI taxonomy): domain Eukaryota; kingdom Metazoa; phylum Chordata; class Aves; order Galliformes; family Phasianidae; genus Excalfactoria; species Excalfactoria chinensis. Next base: position 72,749,265 of record NC_092825.1, read on the forward strand.
GATAGACTGGAAAGTGGGTGCAGCATGCATCACTTGTATTTCCATTAGCTTTGTGTAGTTTCTGGGTGTTATTGACCTTAGCAACTGGGTTCCTGAGCACATTATGTATGCATATTCTTCAGTTAATTTGACCTTTTATCTTTCCATTTTGTTCATTCTGTTAAACATACAAACTTTCCTCTTAAGTTCCTGGGTTTTGCCACTCCATTTTTCACGTTGTTCACATCTCCAAGTGAGAATACAACAGTTCCTGTTGGCAAAACTTAGAAGCTGTTTAACATACTTAACTTAAGCACCCGTGTAAGTATTGAATAAATTGCACCACTTCACCAAAAAGAAGTAGAGGAGCCTCCAAAAAGGTTGCCCACAGAGACCTTACTAGAACTAGGAAGTACATATCACAAAAGTTTTATGTAACACTGTTACATAAAAATATGTTCAATAACTATTTCATTTAATAATGCATTTTTGACCAGTAATTCACCTTCTAACAGATCAGCGTGTCCTAAAGAACAGTCTATAAGAATGACAAATAAATCAGACATGCTGAAACTGAACATTTTCCTGTCTGCAAATGTCACTGCAAATAGATTTCAGTCTATATAGTACTACGTACTAGCAAGGTAGCTATAACTAAGCTACTGGAACTACATGCATGAACAAATTACTGTAGGAATGCAAAATACTTGCTGCCTGGACTTTCACAGAGCAAGGGAGCAATATTAAATAGCAACATCACCAGAGCAAGCACAAGTTTTCTAACATACAAACACACGTATATATACAGGTGGCTGCATCTGGGAGACTGCTTAGTGGCAGAGAATTCAGAAGCTGGGGTGCCAGAAAACATCAAAATGACTGTACCACTTTTAAACAAGGGGTCCATTAATGAGTACTGTGCCTCAGCTGGCAATGGGACTGCTTAGGGAAACTAAAGCTCAAAACAACATAAAATGGTATTTTTCACAATGCTTTCCAATGCCTCCAGCAACCCACGATACAAGAATTTATTTAGCCAAGTATTATCTTTTCTTTCATCTGTCTTGAAAGATTTTGCCTACTTTCAACACCCTGCACAATTTTAGCAACACAGTACTTCATGGTAAATTCCACAGTTTTTATGTAACTTGTTACGTTTATGTTTGCATAAGGGTGGAGAGCAATATTCAAACTAGCTACTTATTTTGCACAGCTGGCAGTGAAATGAGCGATGGTAACAAGAGATGAGTAAAAGTTTCACACATAATTAAAGTACTAATATATTCAATTATTTAAAAACAAGAGTAGTTTAAGGTTTGGATACTAGAAGAAACAGATAGTAAGGTTTGGATAGGAATAAAGAATAGGACACGATCAGGGGTGTGACCCATTCAAAGAGCCGTGATCCTCAGTCTCCTATATACCACTTAATGCCTATTATCAACAAATTGGACAAACTTTGCATCTTATTTCTCAGCCATCATAGAATTTCTTTCCCTTATTTGCTTAGCCCTGCAAACACCTTCTCCAATAATTGTTTATAAAGACAAAGATTATGAAGACGGCAGGTGTACCTCTGTAGGAAAGAAAGCAGATGCAGCCAACTTCGAGAGTTCGTGCTTGAGGCATCACTTGGCTCTTATCTTCAGATCTCTCACGACAACAGGTCGGGGTCCCTGGCCCGGAGCGGCAGGGTGGGTAAAGGACGCCAGCATCGAGGGGTGTTGCGATGTAGGGCTGTGGGAACTGGGGGAATTACCTTCTGCTCTCCGACCTCCGGTAGTACTTATGTTTTGTGGCAGGCCGGGGACGAGGCACCACGCAGCAGGCAGAGGGCCAGGCCTTCACAGGAGGCCATGGCCAGGTTGCACCGCGGCAGGGGCCCGCTGAGGTGCCCGCTCTGCCGCAGCCCAGGGCCGGCCGCGACCGCGCTGGAGGAAAGGCTGGACGGACACGACACTGCTAGAACCGGCAAGCACCCTCCTGTCGCGGCGCCAGGGCACACCTGTCCGGCTGCACCGCCACTTCCAGCCCCGTGTCTTTCCCCTTCCTTTCCCCCGGCCGCCTAACTGTTTGTCGAAGTGTTTCTTGTCGTGAAACAGAAGATTAACCGAGGAGGTGAATTCGAGGGCAGAGTAGGCACAAGCGTCAAGGGAAAAACATTTTCTCGTGTCCCGCTCCCGCCCGTCCCTATTCCTAGGATCAGGAGGAGGGAGCCGCGCTATATACACGAGCTCGGAGGGTTGGGGCGGAACCCGTGGGGTCGGTTTGGCGTGTCGGTTGCGGCCGGGCCCAGGGCGAGGCGGTACGGGCTGGCAGGGCGGAGAGGGCCGGAGCGTGAAGGCTCCTCAGGGGGGAGCGAGGACCGAGGTTCCTCATGGACACTTTGGACTCGGGATGGGGTGGTAAAGGTGCAGGGATCACCAGAGCCAGCTCTCTGCCTTCTGTCCAGGCATCGCGGCGGAGTGCGGTTGCCTGAAGGGTCTTCGGCCAGCCTCGTAGCGGCGCTGGCACTCCGGAGCCCGGCAATCACTGTGGTGGGTGACAGTCCTGAGGAAATCGGGACTGTGGCCGCTTTTTTAAGACCCTTGGCATCCTGACTTTGTCGGCACACAGTTACTTAGTAAGACTTAAACGCCTGGTGAGACCTCTGAACAAGAAGCACCCTGATGAAGCTTTAAATCCATTATAACTCATTACATTTCTTCCACACTTCCGCACAATAAAACCTGAAAATGGATAGCCTCTGATAGCATTTGAGCAATTACATATATTTAAGATAAAACAAACAAAAACGTTGCCTACTGTGTGGCATAATTACAACAGTGAAGCTCTTTCCATACTGTCATCCCACTCCTTGTTTTCAGAAAAGGAAATAAAAGCAAGGCTATATGTCTCGTGTTTGGATAATATCAAGGTTCAGAAACTCACTGTTGAGCTTGAGTCTACCTGTTTTTGCTTCCCGCACTTTTAAGCTAAGGTTGCTCCTACAATTTAGCTGTGTATATGGTTACAGAATTTAGTATGTGCAGTTATCTGGTGTGTATGTGTGAAATACTGGATGTAAATGGGGATTTTACAACTCACTTTGGAAAACAGTGACTGGTCTGTGTCAGAATATTTGAGAGAGAGGCTGTAGCAGAATAATAGACAAAATGGTCTAATGATCTCTTTGATACAGATACTAAAATAGTTACTTGGCACAAATAGAGCATATTGAGTGTAATTCCCTCTGAATCACTGAAAATGATTTCAAAATGGATTAAAAGTAGTATGCAAAAAGGCAGTTGTTAACCTGTAACTTTCAGGCCAGATTCTTAATGAATTCACATCTAAATTGAGAATTGTATATATTTTAATTAATACATTTTATTACACTATTACTTTCCCTCCACAGGGAAAATCAACTCACCTTAAAGCAAAATAAATTATAAAACACTTGCTTTCCTTGTAGATGGCCAGACAAGAACCTCAAGAGAGAAACTATGACAATATGCTAAAGATGGTGGAGGATCTGAACAGGGACCTAGAAAAACTTCTGGAGGAAATGGAAAAACTGACAGGTAAAGGTCTTTATTAAGAACAATATGGGTTTGTTTAATATTGTTTGATATTTAAGTAGTTAATAGTCAAATGGAAGACTCCTTTGCAAATTTAATCTTAGTCCCTTACCTATGGAGGGGACTGCATGTTCTTCTTTATTTTCTGCAGCAGTTCTATCAGAAACTATTTGCAACTAACATGATAGATGGAAATGGATAATTAAATGATTTGCTATTAGTGGCAGCTCACAAATGTTGCTGAGAAAACTACAGTCTGTTTATGATAAAACAGAAGGAAAAATATGAAATAAATACAAAAATAATTTCCCTTGCTTTATCAGAAACTTTTTTTTTTTTTTTTTTTTTTTTCCCTGAATCAGTCTCATTAGTTACGTTGTTCTTAATAGTTTTTCATCTCCATTCTGTGGACTTCTTAGTTCTTCCCTACTGCTTTCCACTTCCTGAATGTTACTGACCTGGAGAGAATTCTTGGTTCACTTCATTTATTGTAAAAAAAAAAAAAAAGCCTGTTGTGCCTTTCTTTTTAATTACTCACTTTGTTGTAAACTTCAGGTAAAAGTGTCCATCACCCTTTCATACTTTGCACTGTATACATCTGTATACTTCCATACTGAAGTATTTTGAGACATCTATGAAGAAATAATATCAGATTTGTTACATTTATTGATTTTGAGCATTACCATGGGCACCTTCTTCTATTGTACATCAGGCTTTCTCTATCATAAGATCTGAACTGATAATTATTGATGTTTGGTTTTGTTTATATATTTATATATTTATATATTTATATATTTATATATTTATATATTTATATATTTATATATTTATATATTTATATATTTATATATTTATATATTTATTTGTTTATATAATTATATATATATATATATATAATTTTTATTTTTCAATCACCCCCTGTGTTTTTAGCCAAAATTCCTGGCTTGGTGGTATCTCTTGTGTTTATAGTGCAGGCAACATGGATGGCATATGACATGGTAGTAATGCGTACTAACCCTGACCTGACCAATTCCATGAGGCGTTTGGAAGATGCCTTCCTGAACTGCAGGGAAGAAATGGAGAAAAAATGGCAGGAAGTGCTAAGAGAATCTAAAGGTGAAGAGCAAAAAAAGGAATGAGTTGAATTTAGTCATGCTGTCAGAACTGTATCCTTTGGAAAGTCTCCAGTTTTTTTGTTTTCCAGGCATGGAGGTTTCACAAACACCATGGAAAACGAATTGCTGTTCATCTTACTAAGAACTATGTATGCGTTTACATTTGTGGAAATATTTTTATGATATATTAATGTTGTTGAAGATAAAAGGTAACTATGTTTCTATTTTTTATTGTGCTCACGTTGTAGTGTACATGCATACAGAACTTAGGTGCTATACATGGGTTATTTTTCCTGGAAGATCACACTCACTTCATAGTCAATATGTGTATGTGCAATTCTTTGATCCCTAAACAAACTGAGTGGGCGAGAAGGGGAGGCTGTGCAGTACACAACTACACTAACGTGCCTGTCAAGGAAAACTAAATAATTATATTTTATTATTACTATTTTTTTAAACCAAATTAACAATTCTAGATTCACAGACTCATCATATTAGCTTGATGTGAGATCACCTACTAGGTGTTCATTGACAGAACTTTTTTATTAGCTAGCTCACCTGTAATTTCTTTCATTTTATTTCCTGAAGGTAACGTCTCATTTAAGAAAAAAATGTTCACAGTTATTAACTACACTTTGGTCTGTGGGACTGCTGCTGAAACCAAATGAATCTTATTATGAAACAAGCCTTTCTCTCTATGTTCCTGCTGTATATTATTAAAAAAGAATAGAAAGAAAATCTTTTGTAGTCAAGATGCAGACTAAAAGCACCACCTTGTGGCTTGCAGTTAATTCATAAATATTTTATCTAAGCTGGAAAGCCATGTGAGTTTCCATTATTCATCAGGCTGATTTCTAGTGAGCAGCAACATAGCAAGTAATAGCACCCTAAAGAAATGTCAACTTGCCCTCCCTCCCCCCAATTATACCTAGTGTTTCTAGAGGCAGGTGGAAATCTATATTCTTGACTTCTGTTGCAGTAGTTCCTGGCTCTTCGTTCCAGCCAGGGTAGGGCAAAATAGCAGAACTTGAGGAATCTTGCAATTTCATCACTCCTTGGAGGACCTTCGTGGCCTGCTTTCACTTTAGTACCTTGACTGCATCATCCCCCTTCTTTAAATCTGCATTAAGAACTTTTATTTATTTATTTATTTATTTATTTGAAGTGTCACAAGTCTTTTAATTGCTCATGTGGAGATTTCCTCAATCTAATCATTGTGTGGTGTAACCTTTTCGTCATCCTTTTTCTTACTCATGGACATTCTTACCCTAGTAATCATGTGCCCAACAAACACCCAGCTATGATGAGTGGTAGGGACAGAAGTTGGAAAGAGAACAAAACACTGCATGCTAGGACTGTATTTTGCTTGGAGGATCTGGCTACTTTAGTAGATTTAACTACATTTTCCTCTCTAAACTTTTCTTTCCAGCTGCATAACGATAACCACAGGGGAGATGCACCAGAACAGGGACAAGATTATTACACTTGTCTTTCACTAACTTTTTTTCTTTTGAGATTTATTGATAATGAACTTGAAGGGATTTGTTTCATGCATCTCACCATCTTCCACATTTCAGCCCAGTTAGATACCTTAGACCTGCAACAGAAACCATACTGAAAAACACTGATGTCCTATCACAGGGACAATTTTTATTACAAATTTAATTTTCAAAAATAAAAAGGTGCTGGATCAACATCTTCATCTAGTGTTCACATAACTTAAACAGTAATCAAGATCACTGGGCAGACATCTGTATCATCCATCATGGAATATTTTTGTAATGAAAAGTGTCAGTAACAGTTAAGCTTTATGCTCACTTGCAGTGAACTCCACTTATGTGATTTCAGCCTGTACAGCAGTTATACACAGGTGCTTCCTGTACTGTATTTCACAGAAAAGCACGCTTCTGCGCAACAGCCACAAGAGCAAGAGAAGTTGGAACTGGTGGACTGCCAATCTGTGTGCCCAAATATAGCAGTAAGGAATTTTTTTTTTCCTTGGCTATTCTTTCCTGAGCTTCTGATAGTAACATTTCATAAGCAAGATACAAATCAGCTGAACTTTGTTGGTAGTTGTTTTAAACACAGATCTGGACAGACAGTAGAATTTGTTAGTGCTAATTCATATTGCATAAATAAAGACAGTGCTCATCACAAGAAAATTTACAGAACATCGTTATATACCTAACTCGTCTTCAAGGCAAGAGTTGAATGCCCAAGAGTTAACTATCCAAGAACCAGCAAACCAAGCCATGTCTTGTCCAAAAAGCTTGTAATGACAACACAGAGCAGAACTGAGAAGGGGCTGTGGGGCCTCTGCATTTCACTTACTTAGGCATCTCACTCCGTGTTGAAACGTAGCCTAGAGCTCTACCTAGAATATTTGCTTCAGTATTGGTGCTTTGCAGTTCTCACTACCCTTTGGCTGGTACAACTGCTTTTCCCCAACTATGTACGAGTCTCAGAACAGATACTTTCTTGCTACAACTTTACAGTGATGCTGAAGGCCAGCTGGTTTCACAGGCTAGACAACATCTAAGACTTAAACTTGAGATTTGCAAATAGTCTTCCTGAACAGAGAAACCAAATTTACTTGTATTTACTTGTCACTACAACTCTTAATATCCAGATCATGCATTTCATTCTAGCATTCTTCCAGGGAGCCTGAAGCATAAGTCCTTGCTTTAAATACACATGTACATAGGACTGTGTTTTTCAGCCCTTACAGCAAGCTTTACAACAATAAATGATATACTGTAAAATGATTACACTCTGGGTGGCCAGCCTTTTGGCCTACTTGGGCCCCTTTGAGTGAAGAGAAATTGTCTTAGGCATCATATAAAAAATATGGCCCAATTATATATTTTGTATATATATATAACACATAACTTATTTATATATTCACTTATATGTTTACTTATTAAAATATTATAAAGGAGAACAAAAAAGTAGTAGGACATTCGACCTTGTTTTTATGAAAGTAAAGCATCAGCGTCTGGTTCAATGGAAGTGGTCACAATTCTCAAGGTGCTCATTAGAGGCTTTTGATCTTATTTTATACTTCCTATGCTTCATCCTTTATGTATGTACTGCCAAAAAATAATGACATGAATAGGACATAATTGTAAGGTGAAGGATATTTTTCTATGTTAAGGTAGGTCTGGTGAAGGTCAAGTAAAGAGATATGATCAAAATTTTGAGCTGATTGCAACTCTATACATGCTGTGCATAACTATCCAGAACGTGCTTGTCTTTTATGTTGCTGTTGCCACTGCTGAAATACACAGCTGTCCTAACACTCACTGTTTGGTCTCCATAAGGGAGCATCAGTTAATGTCAGCAGGTGCCATTTTTTCCCCCCACAAGAAGACACTAGTGACACACCTTTGCTTCATAAGCACCTCCCATGTTAGATACCATTTTGTCCAACTGCCTCTCCAGGTGTCACACAGCAACAAAATGTAACAGAATATTGGCAGGAAGGCTCAGTCTCTACTGCCATACCACCAACACCTGTTTCTGACATCATGTGCCAACATAATGAAAGTAATGCCTCTGTGTATAGTAAATATCAAAGCATTGCTACAGAATTTAAGAGTATATCACATCTGTTAAGATTACAATGAACAAAGACAGCCTTGCACCCACATGCCTGAAATGGATTTATTTAGTCCTGCTTAAGGATACTTGAGAGGTATGTGTGTTTTCCACAAGTCTTCCATTTGTCAGAACAGCCATATTCTTCTTCTCCTAGAGAAAAATCCATGAGGATCACTGTTCCCCCATCTCTTCCCTAGTCTGTAGCACAGCAGTTTCAGCACAGAACATCTCATGATAGTCCTTACCTAGCGCTTATGAAAGTAGTAATGGAAGTGACCAGTACTGCAACATAAGCTTGCTTTACAGTGAATGGATGCATTGTTACATGTGCCTAAGGGAAGCAAAAGCACTCTTATTCCTGAACCACATCTGTAGTTTTCACTGTACTGTTTATACAAAGTTCTTAACTCACTGATTACAAAAGCAAGCTAAGAAACACATAGTGCTTGTGCTAGGGGCAGGGTAATCCATGCATTATGCTTTCCCTTGTCACTCCCTCACGCCAGGCAAAGAGAAAGGAAGCAAGGCTCCAAAGCAACTTGCTTCCAACCCTTATTATTCACAACCTGCGACTCCCTTCCTTTCCCCACCCCCTATTTCCTGAGAAGTTACATGGGAATGTAAGACCCCAGAGAATCTCATCTGTTTTTTAATTATTAGAGCAGAGAAACTAGAGGGGACAATGATAGAAATTACCTGCCAGGAATCTCTCTACATTTGTTTAGTTTTAAATATATATGGTGTTGCTCCATAGCAAAGGAGATTTACCTAAAGCACAATTTACTAGGAGCTGGGTAAGTGTTGTATTGCTAGGAACAGAATTAGGTGTTTTAAGGAAACAAATACATTATTCAAGGCCAGGATAACATCAACTGTAAAACAAGAACATGAGAAATACTTGGACCAGAGAATGAAGCATGCAACAAGATAGCTGAAGGAACACACCCATACTCGGCAGCTGGCAGTAGTGTGATAACACTTGCAAAACAGCCCAGGTTTGAGGAAGAACACTAAAAAACCCCATACACATTAGTATCACTCCTTGGTTATTAGCACAAAATGGTGCAGGTGGAAAGATTTCATTGTTTTCAGGTAAGGAAAACTGAGGAGGCTAATGAAATATACTGCCATTATTTGGAACTTTATTTGCTAGAATAAAGTAGCAATCTAAGTCTTTCTGAGCAGAGAGGAACCTGCAGGCTTGGATTCTACTGCTTTGATAACAAAAGCCTTGCAAACCTAAAGGGAAAAAAAATATCCCACCAATGCACTCTAGATGTTACAAACAACTGCTGCAGTATAGTAAGAGGGAAAAAAAACCCGAGTCGAAAAGCAGAGAGGGTAGTGTGTTGTAACAGTAGTGTAGGTTATAGCTCTGTTGTCTAATTACTGTGCAGAAGCTGTTTTTGTTTCCACAGTAGCCATGACTAACCCAGTCAAATCCTTGCACATGTATTGTCCAGCAGTGTTTTAGACAAGACATATCACTGCACATTAAGAGATGCATCTCATTTTCACATGTCAATGCTGAAGCAGCAAGATTAAAGTTAAAGATTTTAAAAGGTAAACACAAACACTTCAGTGGGTTGGTTTTGGTAGTTGAAATCACTTTAATTTGCAAGGAACGTCACCCATGCTGCACGGTTTCAAATAGACCTTACCAAGGAAAGCTGAAATTTCTCCTCCCCATGTCCTGAAGTGAACAGGACTGGCACAGAAAAAAAAAAAAAAAAATACTCAACACACCTGGGAGGTCTAGCACCAGCATCCAATAAAGAAAAGCATTTGATTTCTATTTCAGTTCTTTCAGTGGGTATTTTCCCCTTTTCAGTTTGACACCAAAAGAAAAACTGAAAAATTCAATACTAGTGAAACATTGAAATTCTAAACAAGAAAAAACCCACAGTTGCTCTTGGAACTGGGGAGGTTGCTCTTTCCAAATCTCACTCTTTATGCATCCATCTTGCAGGCGTTCCCTGGATCTCATCTGCTGGTTTTGTTTGTTTGTTTTTTTCCTCCTGCTTTTAGTTCTGATGTTTTGAATCTTTGCTTTCATCACTGTTGCTTACTTATTGCTTGAATGTTTCTTTGGTGTTATTTCTGAGTTATGTTTTAGGACACCTGTTAAAAAAAAAACAAACAACAAAAAAAGAAATTAAAAAAAAAAGTTTAAAGTTTCACTTTCCTAGTGTAGAGAATATTATACTTATTATATTATACTTATTAATGACAAGATAAGCATGACCAGCATATCTTAATATAATTTGAGTATCACATCTTCCTAATACTTCCTAATAGCATCTGTTGATGAGTTGGAGCTTTAACCAAGTGTACATATACAGAATCACAGAATGGCCTGAGTTGGAAGGGACCTCAAGGATCCCCCTTGCCCCCACCACAGGCAGGGCCACCAACCTCCACATTTAATACTAGACCAGGCAGCCCAGGGCATCATCCAACCTGGCCTTGAACACCTCCAGAGTGTTCACCACTCTCACAGTAAAGAGCTTCCCCCTGACATCCAACCTAAAATCTTCCCTCCTTCAGCTTAAAACCATTTCCCCTTGACCTGCTGTTACCAACCCTTTCAAAGAGTTGAGTTAACTATACCGATAAAGCAAACTTTGTGACAGATACAGGCAGAGGCAGATAAAGGTGTTCCTTAACTCACCTATAAAAGGCCATCAGAAGTTACCACCAAGTATCCAGCCTGAAACACATGGATGTGGCCACATCCCAGGAGCCCTGGAAATCCCATTTTGTTCAGAAAAGATACTAGCTATACTACTTACCTGAGAGATAGTAGAGGTGCCTGCAGAACCTGACGTTACTCAGCACCACTCTGCTCAGTCACCGGAGCAGGATTTTCAGCAGGTGTTTCAGTCACTTTTGTCTGAGACACAAAGACAAAAACTTTTGTTATAGGTAAAGACTGAGTTAAGTCCCTTCTCCGTCCAATAGCATTTTTTTTTTTTAATTTTTTTTTTTTTTTTTTTTAAAGTAAGCTCTGACACAGAGAGAACCACCTTGAGTGAACAGGATAGAACAATAAAGTCTTCTTCTCACCAGGGTAAAGTCTAATTATTAACAGTTAACCTAAATCTAGTTTGTACAGTTCAAATTGATTCAAATCCATCTCTTGTCCTGGAGAGGGGTAGTATCAGGAAAATAGTTTGAGCTGGAAAATAAAGTGTTTCTTCCTACTTCAGAAGTCTTTATTACTGTCCGACTCCAAGTAAAAACTATCTAGAAGCAATTCCTATCCCACTCCTAGTTTCATTTGAGGTAAGCTGCTCAAACAAATTCATAAGAAACAGGCAGTTAAGCCAGCTACCTTTACTATCAACTTGCCATTGGTTTCCTGTAACATACTGACAACAGACTTCTCAAATCCCCCTAACCAAACCTCTTAACACTCATGCCATCAAAACTCGGCCTCTGTCACACAGCCAAGAGCACGCTTACCTCTTTCCCATCCTGAGCTGGTGTATTGGGTGGACGAGGCCGACGCCGGTAGTTGTATGGGCGCCTATACCCACGGCGAATCGGCTGCTGACTCACAGCACCGGCCTCATGCTGGTTCTCTTTGTTCTCAGCCTCTCCAGCGACAGGGGCAGGGCGTGGACGCAGGGGCCCCCTTGAAGAGGCAGGGCAGGGAAGTACATATAAGTACAAAAGTAGCCTAAGTCTGTTAAACTAGCTTAATTTCAGCCCAGCAAAAACCTCATTAGCCAGCTACCATCTTTTATGGTTTAGAATGTAAGCAAACAGTTCCTTTGGAGTTCCACTGTTAGGCAGCTCAAGGGAAAGTCCTATTTCATTGAGATAGGCATGCAGCCTGAGTGTCTCTCACTGCTGGAACTACAACAGCATGTTCTGCTGCCTGTTCTGCAATAAAAGGTAGGTAAACCATCCAAACTGTTGGCTAGGAGAATTAAAGCAACCACCACCAGTGACCATTTAAGCCAATCTTGCCAATTAGGCTTGCACTGGTTACACACCAGCCCAGCATTATAACTGAAGGCCACAGTTCGTGGGAATCCCTGTTACACTTCATAAGGAATATCCAGAAATGGTTCATAAGAAACCAATACAGCGTTGTCTCTCTTGACCACAAAGTACACATTTCAAGGAGAGCTGAAGATCACTCACAATGGAAATAAAATAGTCTTTTGGGTACTTCAGGAACATTGATTACTTCATGTATGTGAACTTCACTGTTTACAGCAGTGTCCAAATACAGCTAGAAGTCACTGCCTATCTTGTTCTCATTAGGTGGCTTAATTAATCCACAGTTACCCAGTTCCAAAAGCCAATTCAGACTTCCCAAGAAAAAGAAGAGAAACATTAGTATCACTAGATTTATGCATTGCTTGCGCTTACATGCACTGTTAACCTAAACAGAAACATAATTCACTCACATTGGAATGCATATGTTAAGCTACCTCTACAGGAGGTAGCCCAACACTAATGAGGACTTTCAGTAATAGTTTATACATGTCAGATTACTACACAGTGTCAGTATTATCCACATTCCTGCAGCCCCAGATAATGTTTGTGTTGAGAATGACTATGTTAAGTGCTAGAAAACCTCAGAGTGGAAAAGGAAGGCTTATAGTTGTAGACTCAGCATGCACAAGAGCATTATGTTTAACTGCATGTTAACATGGAATATGTTGTCACTGCAATTAAGGACCACCTCACTATTCCTATGAAGTTCAGCCACTTCTTGCTTTTGCATTATTATTTTGCTCCTTCCTTTTTGTTCCTGAGTAAATATGCAACAAAGAACTAGAATTATCAAATCCAAGTCAAAACTGGAACCTGACCTCCATAAGCTATATTAAAAATAAGATAACCAGATGAGAAGGACCAAGTAAGGCACATCATATGGCAGACTAATACAATTCTTCTCCTTAACAGTCTCCATAAGGCATTACATTTGTCACTCACCCTTCAAGAGGAAACAATCTGACTTCTTGTGACTTATTTACTTTTTTACTTACACGAAATTAAAAAGAAGTGTGCAAGACCTCAAAATATGTAATAGTTAAAGGGTAGGTATTCCATACACTGATATTTTTAACTACATTGAATTACTCAACTATGGGATCACTCCCTAAGCATGGAGGGCTGAAACTGGAGTGGTCATGTCAGAATTAATAATAGACAATTAGGAACAGGAAAAAAAAAAGAATCCTATACTAACCAATTTAAGGTATGACTAACATAGGTGACTCAGCAAGTTACACTGCTCACATTATATACTGCTTATCCCATTGGAAAGTATTTGTGCTCATGTAAAATCCAAATAATTCTTTATATATATATATATATATATATATTTTAAGTAGTCCTGCTGAATCTTCAAGAACCCCTTTAGCTCAGTACCAGGAATCCCTAGGGAAGAATAAAGATAAAAAAGCTTATTTCCCCTACATAGCCTCCTGATGTCCAGTTGTTTCCCACTCTGGAGACTTCCTGAACTAGATACAGTTCACCATTTAGTAATACTGCAACAGTGTTCTATGTGACCTCTTGTATGTGTTCTCTTCTGACCACTCCAAGGGAGTGGTCAGGTGCTGTAGCAGGCTGCCCACAGAGGTGGGAGTGTTCAAGAAATGTTTAGAAGTTGTACTGAGGGACATGGTTTAGTGGGAAATATTTTTGAGACATGGATGGTTGGACTGGATGATCTTAAAGTCTTTTCCAACCCTGATGATTCTATGATTGGCTGTAGCAACAACAAAATGGTAGACTTTGAGGTGATTATGACAAATAGGAAGGCACACAGCAAACTCACTACCATTCAGGAAAACAGATCCCAGGAACCTGTCTGAGAAATAGGGCATAAAGCCTTGGAAAGAAGAGAGGTCCAGGAAAGTAATTTAATATTCAATAATCACCTTCAATAAACTCAAGAGCAAGGCAACTAAAGAGATGGACAAAACACAAAGAGACCTGCATGGACGAACAAGAAGCTCACAGACAAACCCAAACACAAAAAGGAAGCATATGGGGACTGGAAACAAGGACGGAACCAGCCTGGAAGGAGCAAATCATTGTCTGCGCAGCCAGGAATCTGATTAGAAAAGCGATAGCCCTAGAAGAACTGAATCTGAGGGACATCAAGAGCAATAACAATAACAAAAGGCTTTTAAGTATGTCAGTGATAAAAGGAAACTAGGGAAAACATGGTCTCTCTTTGTAAGAAAATAGGAGATCTTGTTACCCAGAATATGGATAAGGCTGAGGTACTCCATAACTCCACCTTCCTCACCCCCTTTAATCTTAACTGGAAAATGCTCTAGCCACACTGCCCAACTCATAGAAAACAAAGAGACTGGAAGAATTAAGAACTACCCACTGTAGGGAGAGATCAAGTTTGAGACCATCTAAGGAACCTGAAGTTGCACAAACCCACAAGACCTGACAAGATGCACCTAAGGGTCACAAGGACCTCTCCTCCATGGATGGGACACTCACAACCTCCCTCAAAAGCTTGTTCCAGTATCTCACCACCCTCTCTGTAAAAAGACTTCCCCATGACATATAAATCTCCTCTCCTTTGATTTAAAACCATTTCACCTTGTCCTATCACTATCTGCCAATGTAAGAAGTCAGTTTCCCTCCTGTTTAGTGTCCCTTCAAACACTGGAAGGCTGCAATGAGGTCTCTCCTGAGCCTTCTCTCCAGAAGCAATGAAGCCCAACTCCCTTAGCCTGCCTTCCCCAAATCAGAGACATGGACGTGACAAATGCATCACTCAGTGGATAAGAAATTGCATGGTCACACTCAGACAGTTGCAGTCAGTAACTTGATGTCAAGGTCGAGATCAGTGACAAGGGCATTCTTCAGTGTCTGATATCAGGACTGGCACTATTCACATCTCTGTCAGCAGCATGGACAAAGAATTGAGTACACCCTCAGTAAGTTGGCAGATGACACTAAGGTAAGTGTTATAGCTATCACTAGTGGGAAAAAATTCCTTCCAGAGGAACCCTAACAGATTTTGAGGTGTGAACCTTATGAAATTCAACAAAGCCATGTACAAAGTCTTACACGGGGGTTGGGGTAATCCCAAACATGAATACCAACTAGATAAGTAGACTGACGGCAGAACTGCCAAAGACTTAGGGAGTGTTAGTGAATGAAGATACGAACATATGCTGGCAGTATGTTTACAGCCTAGAAGGCTAACTATATCCTGGGCTAAATCAAAAGAAGCATAGCCATCAAGTCAAGGGAGGTGATTTTCCTACTCTGCTCTTGCAAGACTCCCCTGGAGTACTGTGCTCCTCTCTGGGACCTGAGCATACTGTCATGGATACTCTGGAGCAAGTTCAGATGTGGGCCATGAATATTACCAAAGGGCCAGAGCACCTCTCCCGTGAAGAAGGGCTGGAGCTGAGAGAGCAGGAGCTGTCTAGCCTGGAGAAGAAAAGGCTCCAGAGAGTCCTGATATTAAACTTCCTGTATCTAAAGGGTAGTTTACAGGAAAGCTGAGGACAGACTTTTTACTAGGGCATGTAGTGATAGGAAAAAGAATAATGGTTTTAAATCAAAGACAGTAGATACAGATTACATCTAGGTAAAGCTCTTTACACTGTGGGTGGTGAGGCACTGGAACAGGTTGTCTAAAAAAAGGCTGTGAAAGCCCAATCCCTGAACATGCTCAAGAACACCAGATGGCATCTTGAGTAACCTCACCTAATAGGAAGTGCCCTTGTCAGGGATGTTAGAACTAGACAACCTTTAAAAGGTGCCTTCCAACCCAAACTATTCTATGATTTTAAATATCTTCCCTCCCCTCCCCCACCTACCTCCAAGCCTAATAGCCTTTGCTCACTCAATAGGAGTACTTTCTAGCACAGCATACTACAATGTAACTGAAATCCTACCACATACCTGATGCTCTATAGGGGACAGAACATGACTTCATTTTTCTCCTGAAAAAACAGGCTCTCTTGTGCATACAAGCAGCACAAGTGCTTAGACCTAAGCTTGAGTGATACATCATCTGGGTCCTGGGCACACAAGCTACTAGTCTGCAACATAGTGCTAGACTACTGGCTGCAGTCTACAGGAAGCTTTACAAAGCACATCTTGCCCCTGCAGACACTGGATCAACCTGCCCCATGTCAAGCAGGACCTAGATTTGTTATTCACCTGAAGTAGTATAAGAATTTAAGCTGGGAAGACGTGGAACTTCTCATAACTGAGAAACACATAGAAATGAGTTGGTACAGGACACAAATAACTTTGCCCTTTCTTGACCTGTTCCTGGATCTGAGTAACATACAATTAGATCAAACTACAACTTCTACAACTATTTCCTTACTCTTAAAAGTTACAGCTTCTTCCTGGTAGTTTCAGCAGTTCTCATTCTCTCCACCACTTACGTGTACTTGAATGCCTGGGAATTCAGATTCTCACTCTTTAAGCTTTCATAGACTATATTTATTTGCAATAATGAGCAAAGAAAACAGCACAAACCTGCGATAGCGGGGACGATAAGTAGGATTCCTTTGGACTTGCTGATGAATTTGTCCTCCTTCTGTAACCCCATCCTTGATTTCTCCCTCAACACCCTAAAACCGAGATAAAACAGACAAAATAAAAATCAGGGACACAGATGAAGTGTTACCTTACTTCACAGGCAGCATACTGACTGTATAGCCCAGTGACTTCAATATCAGCTTAGACAACAGCAAGTCTGTACAGAAACCCCAAGATACTAAGCCAAAAGACAGCAGATAAAGTCTTTATTTCAGCAAAGAAAAAGATCAAGAGCAGAACAAGAGCTAGCTGCGCTGCTCATGTTCCTAATAGTGAGGGACAATGCCAACAGTTAGTGTCCCCTCCCTGTCCCAAGGGAAAGGTAAAGAACCTGACAGAACTCTCCAATGCATACAAAGTAGGTTTCAAGACATGACATTGAACTGCAAAAAGGTAACTATGTTAGGGAAAGGCAGCTATTGACCCAGACACTTCTGTATTTGGAAGACTAACTGAAAGTTACCATGCTGAGCACTGCTAGGGACCTACTCTGACTTCATTAAGCAAGATCCTCTTTCCCCAAGAGAAAAAAACACCATGTTCAAGACAGAAAAATACTAAACTATGTCAAATACTCAGCTCATATATCCACTTGGTATCAGCCTGAGAGATTTCCCCTTTAGCTGAAAATGGATAAGGTTGTATTACAGCATTCTTTTCTCCTCAAAAGGTAAGACTACTGGCACATGAGGTCATCATGACTTACAGTTCTAATTTTATTATTCGTTGCTCCAAAATACTCCAAAATAAAGGATTCAACAAGAGATCTGGAAAGAGAATGTTTTCTGCATCTGAATCAGCACATAACAGAAGCTATTTATTCCTGATGCCTTCTGTAGCCCACTTAAAAATTGTTTGGAAAAAAAAAAAAACAAACAAAAAACAAAACATTTCTGAGCATTATAGAATTTATATCCACTTTGCAATACTGCTCTGTCTTGTTTATATTGAAATGCTTTGTTCTATGTAGCTTGACAGTTAAACCTGTGAGGAGTGGTCAATGTCTGCCTCACATAGTGAAGTGTGTGTGCCAGTAACAGAAAGATGTGGCTATTCAGTCTAGGAAAGCACAGACATGGGAGACCAAAGAAAAAGCAATATCTGAAAGAAAAAGAAACAAAATCAAACAAGTGTATTACTGTATCCCTTGTACTATGATCCTGTGCAAGTTTCAGCATAATCACCATTTCCCTTTTCCAGGATTTCTAACCAAGCAGTTGAAATTCTAGTGCTGCAATTCCAGACATATGAAAACACAAAGGCCTAAAAGGTCTTGTCTAAGAGACAGCATGCCAGAGGTTAACAAAGCATCATCCATCTCAACAGTAAGGAGGAATGCAAAGTCATCTTTTCATCAGCCAAAGCTCTCTTATAGCACTGGACAATTAGTGTTGCATTCACTGCTCTTTAAAAGATAGCACTGAATTCTTATATCTTTAATAGCAAAGCCCAAACACATTTCTCCCCACAGAATGCTGCATTGAAATCTCAGATAAAGAACAGTCTCTAGCTCCTTTAGTGACAAAAACTTTGATAAAGCTTTTACTGAAAAGCAATGCAGGCGCTATTTCCCTGTTCATCTTGAACAGAATGTTGATATGTCAGTATTTTATGCAGGCTCATTCTAAGCAGCTAGTTGAAAACATGAATTACCTAGCCTAGAAATATCAGTGATTCCCTGCATCCTCTGCAGTATCACAAGAATTCAATTAGCACATTCATATAGCTAACAATTACTCAGTTCTGCCAGTTTGAAGTGAAGCACACTTCCTGAATAAAGCTGCTATGCTGCCAGAAGTCACTAAATACAGTTTAACCAGAAAACAGAACCTAAGCTTTGAGATAGTTTTATTATACTGACAATAAATTATATTCATTTACTTCAAAAACTTCATCTGTACTATTAAAAGCACCAAACTCCCAGCACATGCATGATCAACTACATGATATACTTAACATTCTCCACTGAAGCCTTCTAACTCTACATACTACCTTTTAGTAATACTCCATGTCATCCTTAGAGATGGATGTAAAGAAATGTCAGCTTCTCACACACTTCCCTCTGAAGACTACCAAAATAGGTAAGCATGCTGTACTATCCCACAAAGACACCAAGTTTTAATCCCTCCCCTGAACAGAATGTCTTTAAGCATTTACTGTAACCCCAAGGAATTTTTTTCCACCCATCTTCAATTTTACTCATTAGTTCTTAAATTTCTTCAAATCATTCTCTAACTTTTATACATTAGTATTCATGTTTTCACATTCTCTCAATAGTGAGAGTATCAGCCTTTAAAATCTTTCCCAAGAAATTTTTACCTGATCTATGTGTATAACTTCTTTTGTCAGTAATGCACACAGTACTTAAGAGGATATCACCAATTCAAGGTTATTTCATGATCCATTGCCTGTAATAGTATTCTGATTACAGCTCCATGTCATGTCTACACTACCACAGCTTGTGGAAGACTGCAGCCTCTTCAGAGAACGAAATTAAAGAAGATTTCGATACAAAGTCCCATATTCCACAGAACTCCCCACACAGTTCAAATAAAAGTCCATTATAGTTGGTTAAAAGCCTCAGGCTGCTGAAGGTTCTCTTCACTCTTGAAGAAATTCATACTGTATACTCAAAAATAGGTCAAGTTAGTTATGTCTAGACTACAGACACACTTGAGCTAGCATGGCTAACAAAACAGCATCTAGCACTTAAAGCCCATAGAATTAAGTAAGGAGAAATAGGTCTTGCTTGGCTAGAAGGTTGGACTGGAGTTAACTAACATCAGTTACAAGTTCAAGGAGGCTGGAAGTCACCTCAACATATTAAAGCTGAACATTATTACAATCCATAAACTACAGCATTAAATTTTCCTCCCCCCACTTCTTTCCCCCCTACTCCTCCCCCCCCCCCCCCTTTAGTAAACAGTATGAGCAATGTGGCAACTGAGTTGTGGAAAAACCTTTTGCCTTTGTAGCCCAGTACATCAGAAGATGTACTGTGCAACAGGTCTAAGTACAGTGAAATCTATTCCTTGAAGTGTGCAACAGTTGTCTATAAACAAGGAAACATTCTTTAGACATAGAAGGCTGAGCGTAGCATCAGTAACTTAAGTTTAAGTCTCAGAAGTAGAGTTATTTCCATCTAACTATTTTGCAGGACTCACAGAGAGAGGCACCACCTTTATTCTCTGTGAATGGTACCCTGCAGCTCAGACATTGCTAACTTTCCTACCCCTCTGCAAATCAGAACAGAAGGAGGTCTCATTAAAGAGAAGCTTCTTTTGAAATACAGTAGAACTGCAGCTGCCAAATGAAGAGTTATGTTAATTGATGCAAGAAATTTCCAAAAATAAATGCTAATTGCTTCAGCTAATTCAGTCTACAAGCAATTGATCAAAAGCAAGCACACAAGACACAGCAAGATTTGGGTAAGTGAGTGGTTTCATTGACCTACACTAGGACAACTCAGAGGCAGTCCCAGCAGAGAGCCCTTTGGCATCCCTAACAAGATCTCACTAAAGTGGAGCTTTGATTTGTTCAGGCAGCTAATCAACAGGCTGGTAAGAAATCCCAGCAGAACTGGTCAGTCCTCAACTAGCTGATAGTGCAAGAATGGCCCAAAGGAATTTGCACAGAGCTCAGCAGGCATAACTGTGAAGAGTGTTGAAACAGCACTCTTGACTGCGCTCTTCACTGTGAGTGAGGTATCACTTAAGCAAATCATACACACCCAAGCTTATGTGATTAGACAGCATGCATTTAAGAGCATTCAAGGAACCGGCCACTATTAAGTTATCGCAGTCATGAGTTTATTTGGTTATCTGTTGAAGGCAGACATAGTACTGTAAGATCTCCAACATCTTTGACAGTGGAACAAAATCTACTTTTAAGCTCACAGATGACACCAAATCTAAAGGAACAATCAAGACATTGTTGGGCAGGCTGGACACTCAGAGGAATCTTGAACTGAAGAGGAAGACAAAAGAAACTTCATGAGCTGTTATCACTAGCACACTTTGAAGGTTATAATTCTTCCAGAATCATGGATTGCTGAAGAAGACCAGTTGCTTCTAATTTTTAATATGTATAATATTTATATATAAAATAATAATAATGTCTCTTAAAATTTCCAGACCCCAGACAAAAACATTGAGGTCTGCTGTGTTTTGGGTACCAGTCTGAGGATTTGGATATAAGCAAGTGTAAGGAAAATGACACGATAACATAATTTTGCTCCCCCTCTTACACCAAGTACTGGAATCTAAGTTACACTGTTACATGTAAGTCAGAGCTCCATCTGCAGGAATTTCCACCAGATATCCAAGAGAAAATGGTTCTGTGCGAGAACCTTGAGACTAAATGTTCCCTATGCCTGAAACAAGCCTCACACAATCAATCTTCAGGCAAAGCCCAGATATGTTTGCTCCTTTAAAATCTGAAGCGGGTCCCAGACAATATAAATACCATCAGCTAAAGCATTCACTAGACAGTTGAATGAGATACTCATTACAGGAGAGCAAGAGGAAGCAGAATTGATACAAGAACATCGCTAACTGACATTCCTCATTTTTAGTTTATTAGCTCACCAACAAAACTCTTAGCTCTCCGCTGCATGGAATGAAAGTATAAATTGCAAACTATCCCTACAGAGACACACTCAGTAATAAAGTATCAGCTACTACCACCAACTTCTAGCAGTCTCCAGGGCTTCATTCAGAAAGAACATCTTTCATGTTATTTAAAGTTTGGTGGTACCTTACAGCATTAAAAGACTTCAATAGACAAGCATCAACAGCTAGGCTATAAGGAAGGATGCCTCTATACTGACAATGCCACGGAACAAAATGGAGAGGTATGTTGCTTGGGTAAAGCAAGATTTTCATACTAGATCACCACATACTCCTGTAAAAGATCAGACTCAACTGTTAAAATATATATATATATATATACACACACACACACACTGTCAAACCTGCACTACATTCAAGTCATTGAATTGTTACAGGCACAAATGCAGCAAAAGTATAACACATAATAGTAACTGCCAGAATTACAGACACACATCACTTATTTAGACTTCCCTCTGCAAAATCTCACAGGAAAGCTTTCCAAACCTACACACTACATGTTTATAACATCTCTGTTCAAAGAGAAAAATGCATTCTTATACTGCACTGCTGCAGACAGTACTATGAAGGGACACTGTGTTAAGAGTAGCAACTAGTCTGTCAAACTACTACTGCACCATACAAAAACAATGAGCTTTTAAACAAAAAAGTTTCTCCAGTCAACCTTCACAAGTGATTGTCGCGATGCTTACTTTATGCAGTATGAATATTTCCTATTGCTTCATGTAAAGGGCATGGTTAACTGCATAGGTGTCTTATTTCTCAACAAGCAGATATCCTAACACTCAAAAAGATACTTAAGACAGTTCTAGAATGGGATGAAAATAAAGACACCCAGTAACAGAGCTATCACTGACAACATCAGCAACATGCTGGAAAAAGCCAGATTATTACTGAAGAACACTCACAACTTAAGTTGAACCTGTAGATCCTTCTCTTGAGAAAACTAGAATTACAGTGGAGGTAAAGTGACCATTGTTGAAAAATAAATAAAAATTAAACCTACACTTCGAGGTGGTCCACGGCGTCTGCCAAAATAGCCACGTCGGTAGCGGCGACGGTCTGCAGCATAGCGGCTGCCTTCTACAGGGACTCCATCTGGCCCAGTGACATTAGCTGCTTCTGCACCCTGGAAGACAAAAAAAAAAAATAAGCCATGGGTATGCAAGAGAAGATCCAAGTACAGCAAGAATGGGAAGGAAGATAAAACATGAAGCTTGTATGCATAAACATTATTTCCTAGCTATAGAGATTCCTTCATCACAGGTAGTGCAAAAGCAGGCCTGTTATTTATAATTCTGATGATACAGAGTGAGAATTTGAGTGCCATTCACTCCAGATATTAATACATTAAAAAGACTAGATATAAAGCAAAACTGGTGTTACATCTCAGAAGAATACTGAGAACTCCATGGGATTATACCTCTATGCCTCGGTAATCTCACCTTCTCTCCCTCGACCACATCAAATTCTACAGTCTCTCCATCACCAACACTGCGCAGATACTTCCGTGGGTTGTTCTTCTTTATAGCAGTCTTTAAATAAAGATACAGGAAGATACATTAGTTCACTTTACACCCTCAAAGCCTCATAGATGAGGAAAGAATAATCTTTCTGCTACAGTCTAAAAATCCACATACCAGATGATCAGCCACCACAACAGAACACATAAAATACATAGATCTCTTCTCACATTGTTTCCTCTTTACCAAGTCAGAATTTACTCCCTCAATATTTGTGAGCTTACAAAGCAGCTGTCACCCCAAGATTCCTTCTCTCAAGCCTACTGCATATCTGGACAATTCTGGATGAAATTTTTTTATTACCTGCATGCTCTACCAAGATAGCAACTGCAGAAATGATTACAAGACATACTGAACACGAAGAACTTAAAAATCAAGAGCATTTTGGAGGAGGTGCCATCAGTGACAAGGTATTTTAGTAATTCATGGTAACTAAAGAAGAATTACTTCAACTCTAAAATAACAGAAACAAGCATTTTACCTAAGCACTGTAAGGGAGAACCCAGAAAGTTAAGCAAGTCCCTACCAAACACAGGGAAACAGTACTAGAACAGATTACCTCAGACATCTTTCAGACAAACACTAAAACGTTATTAACAACATCATTTAGATCCAGTTGGTATTACTTTCAATCCCTAAACTCACAGAAACACACTGTTGATAGGCTGAAAAAAATCATTCTAGAGTGCTTTCCAGTTGGAGGCATGCTTCCAGATTCCTAAAATGCATTAGGCAAGGCAAAGCAAGACAAGGCTACTATCAGCTCATTAAGTACAGGTTTACAAACGTAAGAGACTGAAGAACACTAAACAACACGTACTCTCAAGATGCCAATATGTCAAGCCAGCATTTGATTTTTCTTTTTACTGAAGTATGCTTCAATTAAAGACCAATATACTTCAAGTTTCCTGATACAAGTGTCTTGTTAGCATAAATGAGGCAGGTATAGATCTAAAACTTAGAAGTACACAAATCCCACTTCAGAGATGGGGTGCAAGGTAAAAACAGAAAAAGTCATCTGCAGTTTACAAAAAGCAGGCCAAATGAAGATTATCCAGTTGTTGCCAGTGCATGGCAACTATAGTCACTTATCAACAGTGGGGAATATTTTAGGCTACTGAAGTACCAAATGAAAAATTCTAGTCAGTTTAAGCTCAGCTTGACCAGTTTAGAAAACATACTTTTATTTGTTGATGAAAAACCACCCCCCCTTCCTTTAAGGCAATAGGCCTACATGTCCTTGTAGCACTGCAGCTGCACACCTAGACAGTTATTCTCTGTACCCTGCAGTGTCCCTGAAGAACTGCATAGGCAGTATTGATACCAAAGCAAAATAACAATCCAAGAATTTTTCTGATACAGGAACAGAATGAACTGCTCAAGTACATTCTTTTGGGAAACAACACAACATGCAGACTCCCACTCTCCAAGAGAGACAACTTGCTTTCCTGCTAAATTTTTAGTAACAGCACATTACTAAAACCATCTGGAAGTGCTAGCTTTTCAATAAGCGAGAAATATTAATACTAAAATTGTTGTCTTACTGTAGATTAAGGGTTTAATTATTCCACTACTACTTGTATTGAAATAATTGGAATGACCTCAATAGACTTGTGCTTTGACATGTCAAGAAGTTGTATTTTCAAGTCTTCTTTCTTGCAAAGGGGGAGGAGTAGAGAACTATAAGATCTCCTTTCAGCAAAGGGCATACTTCAGATAAATAAGAAAAGTAAAGGAAGATGAATTCAGCAGGACTTCACAACTACTATTTCAAACTTGCATATAGAGACTTCAGAATTTAGATTTGCAACTGAATAGGAGACAGAAGCTACCACTTGGTAGACTTGGTTCATTTTATGAAGGCAACCAGGAATAATTCAGAGTACATCCCAGAATTCAGAGTAGAAACTATGATTCTGCTACTGCTACACCAGTAGTAGGTATACACTGAAGAAGTAAGATGCTTAGAGGCCTGAACTTTAGGCTTGGTGAAAAGACTTCCACACTGTATGCCCAGGGAGAAGAGAATACTGTTCTTCCTGCTGCTGCTCATCACCATCCTTCAGGGCCCTGATTCAAGGGACAGATTATTTGTATTGACACAGTTTATTGCTCGGTGCTAAGATCTTTTCCAAAGGGACACCAATGAACAGAAGGCTATGACAGACTTCAGAGTTAGTTCAGTACTCTGTTTGGAAAAGTTCCTTCCACACACAATATCACATCGTGTTTACATCCGGTACAGTTACAGTAAAAGCCATGATCTGCCACACCAGTTACTGATACATCTATATTAGGCTGCACTATAAGCACTATAACGTAAGAGGAAAACAGATCAGTTCAGACAAGAAAAAGAAAGCCATTTATCTCATTCACTGCACTAGCTTCCTCTTTGCTGCTTCTTGATTCCAAGTCTCTCTCATTAAGTTTAACTTCTCTGGCTACACATACTTCTAATAGGGTTAAACTGCAAGACACCCCAACACACTCCACAAGTCAACTGCACAGAGATGCAAGCAAGACAAAGCCAAGCAAGACTCTCTCTTCACCATACTACTGTTTGGGTCCTCTGCAAGACAAAGGGTTAATTCAAAGCAAGCTATGCATGTCCTAAAGCGAAAAGCATTTTAATCTGTGCTCAGTTTATAGATAGCATCCAATAGCCATACACTGAGAATTAACCCCCTATCCTGATCATGAGACCAGGCTGTTCCCTTCTGTGTGTGTACACATGGGCAGTGGAGGGGGGTGGTCTCTGTTTAACTAGGTCAACCTTATTCTTAAAGGATTAGCTCTGTAATCCAGCCCATTCCAGGCTGGGTGTAGGGGAAGTAGAGGAGGAGCTGCACATGCACTAACCAAAGACAGGGGAGCTCTCAGCAGAATGTCTGTAGGACTCATTCTCCTTCCTCACAGCCCATCAGATCTGGCTCCCCACCCAAGAAGGGCTCTCCAACACTGAGCAATGGCCACAAGGCCCCATGATCAAGGATCTCCTTCCAGCAAATTATGGGAGGAAAAATAAGGCATATCACCCCTTTACACCCTCACTTCCTGCTACTGTGTATTAAAACAACTCAAAACTAAGAAACTTCAGAATATGTGATTGCAGCTGAGGCAGGCTGCATTTGGGAGAACCTACTCTATCACACAGAGCCTACAAACAAGTTATATTTGATGTGAGCTTGCATGCCATGTAGTATTTCTAAAACATCAAGCTAGTTTCGCTTTAGTGTTTGTGTCTAGAGCATCTCATTTTTTGTGGTGGAAAAGAAATCAAAGTTCCACCACCAGTTTACAAACAACTCCACACATGATGAAACAGCATAGACAGTAGCTTGCTGCTGGCCTTCATTGTTTTTGAAGCCTCCACACAGTCTTCCCATAGAAAATGATGCTCTGTGTCATTTTTGTCATCAGAAGGACAGCTGGATGTCCTCACACAAATCTCAGAGACACCTTGTTTTCAAGGCAGTTTTATAATGCTATCTATGCAAAATAGGTTTTACTACAAGAAATTTTGTGTACCTTTTTCTAGATACAATGCCACTGTGCTGTTGATATGCATCTGAATCAGTGTGCACAGAACATATGGTTGTCAAAGCAAAGGGACTGTTAGAGATTTGTTTATTAAGACCTCTTGAGGCATTCATATACGAATCAAGAGCTCTCACTACTAGTCTACTAACTCAACTAGGAATGCATACTGAGAACATGGACTGGCACTACCTTCAGTTGTTCCAGGCACTAGTCTTACTCAGTTTCATCCATTTTATGGATAATGAGTCTAAACCCCTTGTTATGACAAGAAACAGTTATGATGTTTAGTTTAGTTTGTGGCTTCATGACTAACTTGGCATTCAGCAGCAATTTTAACTACACACACACACCCTCTTTCCTCAGTGACCAACTCTGAGGGTAAGTTCACCAGTTATATTTCATGGAGATTCTGTCACTTTCATGCTACAGAGGAATCTTGGGATTTTAACAATCACATAGGCAGCAGATCTTTCATACGAGACAAGCTCAAAGTGCAGTATTTCATTTGTTGCTATAGCTTTAGATGATGCAAAAGCAGATCTAAGCCAGCCAATCAGTTAGCATCAGAATGCAGGCAGCATCCTCAGCCTTCCCACAAGTTGTCTGTGACCCAAGGCTCGTGATATAAACTTAGAACAGCCTACCAACAGTTCACAGAAGGTTAGCCAATGGCAGGCTGATTGGCAGCCTCTCCCTCCTTGGGCACACTCAGCACACAGGCTTCCATCCCTTCTTCTCAAGAACAGCTGCCTCACACAGCAACAGCTGATGGCAACCCAACCTGGTCAAAAGCCAGGCCAGATCACTTTCTCTCCAATACTAGGAAGGGCAGACAGAACAGACGCACAGATTAAGATGGTGGGAAAAAACAAGACACAGGAGAAAAATGACAAAGTAGAGGAAATGGGGGGGAAAGACAGGTAAAAACCATCTCTGGGTGCAGGTGGAGCTTTAATGTTCAAATTAAGGCAGACACACACAAGACAGCATGAAGGTCTGCAGTATCTACTCCTTCAAATATGACTTTGAGAGAGGAAGAAAACACACCCTTGTATTCCTCCCTGAAACACATGCATGCCAACTTGAGATATCTGAAGTAAATATTTTAAGAAGCAGTCAAGGTAAGCTGACCCCAGTGAACCAGGAGTTCTAAAAGTTACACTAGAAGCCTATTGTAGGCCAAGGACAACATTTATCTTTAGCTACAAATACCACACTCTTACCTGATGAACAAACACATCTTCTTTGGTATCATTTCTGCAAACAGAAAGTAACAAGTCATAAGAGTTCAGACTAACAGACTTAAATAGAGATCTCTGACTTCACAAGTAAGGCCTCCCTTCCACCAGCCCATCAAACATCGCCTGGATTCCACACATTCTGTATTAGGCTATGCTATCAAGACCCCAGTCTGACTTTTCCAGGATCCTACCTTTAATAGCAGTAAGAACTTCTCATTCTTCAGAGAAGTGAGGGAACAGGAGGGAGGGAGGTGCCCCATAATTCATAGGGAAGTGTTTTGTGTTGAAACAAGAGACTGAATAAGTAATGACTGGACTACTTGCCTTTCACTGTACCACTACCCCAACTCCCAGAACCTCCACAGTGCCTGCAACCTGATCTGTTATCCCAGAGGTCAAGCAACACTACCAACAGGACTGGCCACAGCTGTTAATAACTCTCCTTTCAGTGAAGCTTAAAGCAACCCTGCACAAGGTGCTAAGAGCATCCACTGGTGAGAGAGCCAGAAAACAACTCATATGGTTGTCTAGATTACACCAGCCAGTTCAGCCTCCCGCATGTAAAACCTGAAGATGTATGAAGATACAGAACTGACACAACAGGAAAAACCTAGATTCAACAGTCTAGTATGTTCACTCAGTTCTCTGTAGAAGGAGCAGGTACATCCTTCACAAAGGCTTTGTGAAGATAATATCATTCTAACCTTGCTATGCTTGGAATAAGTAACTTCAGCTTTGTGAGCTTCAGATCCACAAAACAGGACTCTTCTACCCCATTCTAGTGTTCAACTAACCCAGACCTGCCTGCTACGTAGCATTTCAGGGGCTTGCAGGAAAAGAAGTACGTGTCTCGCAAGATGTGACCTACAGTCTGGTAACCCTGCCCACAGCAGGGGGGTTAGAACTTCAACATCTTTAAGGCCCCTTCCAACCCAAGCAATACTATGAGTCTACTAAGTGTTCACTATGCAGGGACCATTTCTCATAAATCATACATTTAAGCCCCTCAACAGATATTCCAGCCTTAAAAGTCAGAGTTCCCTGCAGCTAAGCATGGGTCTCATGAACCGGAAGTTGGAGGTGTGACAAACAGCCTCTTACAGCTGACTATTACTGGTGCCACTCAGATGCTCATTTATGTTTAGAGAGGAAAAAAAACCACAACAATAAAACAAAAACAAAAACCAAAAGATCTGCAAACCCAGGCCTAAAATACTTTCAGTTATATGATATTGGGAAATAAATAAATAAATAAATATCAGATGTACTTAGTTATTTTGACTAACATCTTAACACACTAGATTTTTAGCCACAAATATTTCCCCTCAACTTCCAGTCTTCCTCATACCTTAAAGCCACATAGTGATGAAAGATAAGACAGCATATTATAGATATAATAGCTATCTATATATCTATCTGTAATACAACTCATTAGAATTGTAGCATGAGTAAACATGAAAAGTAATTAATAGACCAAATTTGTACTGAATTTAACATTCTATATTTTCTACCCCACACATACCACTGGGCAAAGGACCACCTCAGAGGAAACTCAAGTTTACTGAATGCCTGACCACTAAGTACACAAGCTTGCAGTCAGCTCTTTTGGTCACTGTTTGAACCAATAACACACAGTATATTATCCATATAATGAGTCCTTATACAGTATATGCATGGCCACCAATTTAAACATACCTGTTAATAAAGCCATATCCATTTCTGACGTTGAACCACTTGACCGTGCCAAGAACTTTTGTTGCTGGAAAAATAGTTCAAACATAATTACTATAATCAATAATAATACAAAAGTGTCACAAAAACGCTTTTATATCTGCATGTGATGTCTCAAACCAGACATTGTCTCCTTCCTTAATGCTACAGGTGTACTTTCAACTCCATTTCAGTTTATACCAATGCAGTAGCAGGAAGTATTGCTTCCACTTGCTGCATGGTAGCTTCCACCATCTACAATCAAGTCCACCCTTATTTTACATAGAGTCAGCCATTCATTTTCCATCTCCATTTTTTTTTTTTTCTTATTCCAGAAACAAGAAATGAACCTTTAAACCTCTGGTGACTGCCAGTCACATGTTCTCTTTAGCTCAGTAGTTGTATGTTTTTCACATCTAGCAGAAAGAACCTGTTTAGAAGCAGTCTTTCACTCAAACATCCCTCCTTTCTTCTTCCTTGGAAATGTGAGCTGGCTGAAGAAGCAGTATGGCAGAGACCATCCAACAATCTCACATGAGAATGGCAGCACATGTTTATTTTTATGCACGATCTCTCTCTTGCGTCGTAAACCTCACTCTAAACAAAAACCAACATCTGCTTCATGTTTATATTTCTCACTCCAGAACTCTTCCATGAAGTATCAGCTGTAAACTGATCAACTATATGCCCTGAAGCTTCGAGAAAGAAGACAACTTCTTGTCTCACAATAGCAAACTCGCATCTTAAGTAGAAATCAGACTGTAGTTTCTTGAAGGATCTGGTGGAACTTGTTCCACCAACACGTGGGCAATGTGTGGGAAGGACTCAGTTGTGATGGAGGTAGTTCAACCTCTTTCTTGTCAGCAACTGGGCGGGGACTACAAGCTTTTCCCTTTCCAGACCTGCAGGAAAGGGAGAACTTGGGGATCTATAACAGTTATTTACTACACTGCAACTGTGTGGCAGTGCTGTATGTAATACACCAAGTCAAACAGTCACACTGCATAATTTGACCAGCAGACACTTGCAAAGGATCTAGTCAGACAAATGCCAACTTTCTTAGGGGGGAGAAAAAAAAAAAAAAAAAAAAAAAAAGAGTAACAATTAAAGGGGAAAAAGACTTCTAGGGACAGCTTCCAGATCAGAATCCTAAGTCAGCCTGCTTGAGGCAAAAAGAAAACATTCTGGAAACAATTACCTTCTTTTGTATTCTTCCCTAAACATTCACAGGGCAATAGCATAGCTAAACAGACCTCTGGCCCTACGCAGTCTTGCCACTGACATACATACACACCTTCCTGACAGACAAAAAGTGACCTTATCCTCCAGATACACAGCTACAATAGAAATGTTTGCTGGTAGAAGTCCACTGTTACACTGTTGTTGAGGTCTACTGGAAGAAGCCACAGACTGCTTTAGCATCGCACTTCAGTGAAGGTTTTGGCAGATGCTCATATTTCAGCAGCAAACATTTATATTCATTAAAGGCAAAATCATGGAAGACCATAATTGTTACTAGAGAAAAAAAGGCTGTGTCTAGTACAGCATCCATTCCCAGCTTTCCCCTCATTTTCAAGATGAGGGAAGTCCAAGTTTTGCTACCCAGCATTGACTGAAGGATAACAGTTACCACTCTTATAATAGGTTTAGTTTCATCAGGTCATAGCTAGGTCCAGATACTTGTTGCTATTATGAAGGTACAGAACACAGGCAAGAGCTCACTGCACTGAGCAAGTCAACAGAAAGAAGTGGGGGAAGAAGACAATTTGAGGGTTTTAGTCTTCTTTAATAAAGAAGGCTAATACCACCGATTGCCTTATCATCATTCTTTTCTTCCATCAAAACAGCCATGAATACATTGGCCTGCTTCAATCAGACCAGGAGAAGGATGAGAAGCCTGACAATCATAAAACTCTCAGAGGAGTCAGAAAACTAGCGGAAGGTAGTCAAAATTCATCCTACATGGCCAGTTGGCTGCTGATAAATGGAAATCTGCACACACAGAACAACACTCTTCCTTTTGCACAAGCTGTGCAACTGTAGGAAGGAAGCCCCCAGCACATTCCTAAGATGGCATACTAGGCAAGTAGTATTTCCCCGCCTGTATTAGTGTTAACAGTGTCCCCTTAAGCATCACCAAGAGGGTAAGAACATTAGACATCAGTATTATGCTCGATCTCCATGTGATCATAGCACAGCTGTTGTTAAGCCTGGGCTGTCATAGTGGAGAGATCAGGCAGGTAGAAGGACAAGCCCAGAGGAAACCATAAGCAGTTTCACTGGCAATTCAAAGAAGGCAGTTAATGTGATGAGTCTTATCCCACTGGCAAGCAAAATCTCAGAGATCTACAAGATGCTGTGCACATATCAGGGGAATCATAAGCCACTCCTACCCACATTTAAATAGCCTTGTTTTCCTTAATTCAGCAGTGAAAAGCACGTGAAAGCTGATTTGTCCTTATACCTAGAAGTCAGACACTCGGACACACTAGGGAAGCCTCAAACCTTGCTTCCAGTGTGATCTTTTGGAGAGGAGATTGAAGTGCACTGTACCATAAGACCTATTACAAGACTACTACATACTTTTGAGCCCACTTTTAATTACATCATTTCCTCACATCCAAGGAAAAAGCTTGCCTAACATCAAGGTCAGTTTGCAAAAGCATCACCACAGTGGGTTATTTTTCCTACTAGACCAGGAAAACACTCCCTCTTTGCCCCCTCCAGGAAAAGGGGGTTGGGTTGGAAGTGGGGGCTTGATCTGCATGAAACTATTACCAAGAACATACCACTAATCTACTTTGCTAGGCTGCTTCCCACTGTAGTTCCAATGAGGTCTTTACCTGCTCCTGCATCTGTTGCATTAAGATTTCAGTTCTAAAGAGAAGATGCTGCTCAGGGAGCTCAGGGCTCTGCATTAGTAGTAAGCTTTACTTTTGTCTTGTTAACCTCTTAAAGTTAAGTGGTTATTAATAGTCGATTATAAGTAAGATAAATAGGTTACAAACAGTAGCTTGCTTCCATTAGAGCAGTTTCAGCGTAGACTTACATCCAGGCCATTTCAACAGGTTGGTCCTGTTTAGCTACAGTTTAAGCAGAAAAAAAAACATATTAGGTATGCACAGGGCTGGAGCACTGAGACAGCAATTTGGTACTTTCGCTACTGTAAAAGAAATAGTTAAAAAATAAAACAAAAAAAACCAACCAAACAAACAAAAAACAACAGATCCTAGAGACATTATTGGAGCAGCTGCCGTCCTTTAAGAGTAAAGAAGTTCAGCCAAGACTTCAGAGATCCGGGCTCACGGTTATATCCGCTTGCTCTGCCAACAGCCGATTCCGGCAGTACGCTCGTAGCCCCACGCCCGCCCGTACCGCTCCGGGCGGGGCCGGGACGCTCAGCCCGCACAACCGCGGGCTCACCCCACACAGCAGGTGCCGGCAAGCCTGCTCCGCCGCTAGCGGCTCTCCAACATGGCTGCGCTCGCTTTCTCCGCTGCCCACGCAGTCCCCGCCCGACAATCCTTGACACGGGGGCCCCCGTATAATAAGGAGTGGGAAGCCGCGCCCCAGCTCCGCGCACGACCGGCAGCGGCGCCGCCGCCCAACTTCGCGCCGAGTTGCGTGCGAGCCAGGCCCCGCTCCACTGGCAGCTCCCCCCGAAGCCGCCGCCACCCCGCGCCCAGCCTGACTCACGGCTGCAGGGAACGGAGGGAGGACTGGGGAGTCTGCAAGCGGGCGGTGGCTCCACCCGGCCCGGGGCACAGCGCGAACACACCGTCAACCCTCCTCCCGCAGTGGGGCGAGCGCGAAGCCGCTACACGATACCCCTCGCACCCACCCAGCACCCACCGAGCACTTTCTTCTCCGTCTCCCCTGCGGCGGCGGCAGCGGTCGCAGAGCCGGACTCGGCGGGTGCCACCTCGCCGCCCGATGCTCCAGGCGCGGCGCCGCTGACAGGGCTCTTGGGCTTGACGTCCGGGGGGGAGCCGGCAGCAGGGGGCGACGGCGGCGCGGGGGCAGCTGCGGCGGGCGTCATGCCGCTAGCGGCGCTGATTTCCGCCGCCTCGCTCATGTTAGTTGGTAACAGGACGGGCGCACAGCGCGGAACAGCTGCTGTTCGAGCCCGCGCTGGGTCTTACTGCCCCTAAAATGGCCCCGCCGAAGTTTTAACACAGTCAGCGGGGGCCGGCGCCGGGACTTGCGCCGCCTCATTAGCATTTAAAGGGGCCGCACCGTGGTCGCGGCTGGACCGAGTGAGCGGGTGACGGCGTGGGGATCGGCCCCGGTGAGGTGAGGCGCCCGCGCCGTACGCGCTTGAGTGTGCCCGTGCGGTGTACAGGTGGCCGTGTGTGCCGCTCGAGTGCGGGTGTGAGCGCCGAGCGTGGGGCGTGCGTGTGTGTGTGTGTGTGTGTGTGCGCGCGCGTGTGGAGCTGAGCGCCGCCCGTGCATGCCCGTCTGTGTGGGTACCCGCAGTAGACCCTCTGTGCGTGGGGTTGTGTATAGATACATACGCACGACTGCAGTCGAGAGTCCGAGATGTCAGTAGGCGCGTAGCCGTGCGTTGCTGCTTGCTCCCACCCGTGTGTAGACAAACCCGCTTCGGTGCTCTGGCGGCGGTGCCTGTGAACGCGCGTCTGCCCCGTGCTCTGTATGGCGGATCAGTTCGTTCTGGACGCGAGTTCGCGTGCTCTCCGTTGGAGACAAACGTCTAGATGAGGTGAGCGTGTGTGTGCGCCTTGGTTTTGTTGCCCCTGTTTCTTGCCACGCTGCTACTTAACTTACCCGTGGTGAAATTTGCAGCCCCTCGAACTTAGTTTCATCCCACTGCTGCCTCTTTCCCTCGCAGCTGCGCTTGTATCTCTCTCACCTTCCTTCCTGCCTTGTCTTTTTTTCCTGCTCTTCCCAGTTTTTGAACAGCCTCCTAAGTGTCCTTATGGTGATGTTTCTGCTGCCATGTAGCCATCGTTAATTATTGCCTCTGCCTTGTGTCCTTTTGCATTTTGCAAAAGCTGCAAAGTTATGCAAGGAAAAGTTAAGAAATACTAGAATTGAGATTACTTTTAAGCTTGAAATTCAGTCCCCCTTTGAGTAGGGATAATTGTACTTTTCTTAATTAGATACAGAATTTATTGGGACTACTTCTATTTAGCATCTTTATTAATGATCTTGATGAGGGGACTGAGTGCATTCTCAGTAAGTTTGCAGATGATACCAGATTGAGTGGGAGTGTTGATCTTCCAGAGAGGAGAAAAGTGCTACAGAGTGACCTGGATAGACTGGATCAATGGGCCAAGGTTAACGGCATGAGTTTCAATAGGGCCAAGTGTCGGATCCTGCATTTTGGTCACAACAACCCCAGGCAACCCTACAGGCTTGGGGAGGAGTGGCTGGAAAGCTGCCTGTCGGAAGGGGACCTTGGTGTGCTGATGGACAGTAGGCTGAATATGAGCCAGCAGTGTGCCCGGGTGGTCAAGAAGGCCAATGGCATCCTGGCTTGTGTCAGGAATGGTGTGGTGAGCAGGACTAGGGAAGTCATCCTGCCCCTGTACTCAGCATTGGTGAGGCTTCACTTCGAGTACTGTGTTCAGTTTTGGGCATCTCAATACAGAAAGGACACTGAGGTTCTGGAGCAGGTCCAAAGAAGGGCAACAAGGCTTGTGAAGGGCTTGGAGAATTTGACCTATGAAGAGAGACCGAAGGAACTGGGCCTCTTTAGTCTGGGAAAAGGGAGGCTGAGGGGAGACCTTATTGCTTTCTTCCAATATCTGGAAGGTGCTTACAGCAAGAGAGGTGTTGGTCTCTTCTCACTGGTGACAGGATGAGGGGAAACGGCCTTGAGCTGTGCCAGGGTGTATGGGAAACTGGTAATCACAGTCTGAAACTCTGATTAATCAGCTGAAGCGAGTGTCAGGTCAGCTGTGGGAGCACAGGTGAGAGTAATTTAGCTGTGCTCCCAAAAGGAGTGGAGCTTGACTCCACCTCCTCTAGTCCTCAATTAAGGGCTGACTACTACTGCGGTAGCATCTCTTGGAGATCACTCCTTGGTGGAGAGTGCCTCAGTGTTTCTCAGCAGACCAAAGGCTTCCATATGTGTGAGTTTTTTCTGTAAGTAACCTTTTGGATATTTCCTACCATCTTTACATTATTGTCACTTTATACAGGGTAAGTTTAGATTGGATATCAGGAAGCACTTCTTTACTGAAAGAGTAGTTAAGCACTGGAATAGGCTCTCCAGGGAAGTGGTTGAGTCACCATCATTGATATGTTTGGATGTGGTGCTCAGGAACATGATTTAGCTGAGGGTTGTTAAAGTTAGGGTACTATGGTTAGGTTGGGGATGGAAATGATGATCTTGAAGGTCTTTTCCAACCAGAGTAGTTCTATATTTCTATGATTCAATGATTCTTCTTGTACCTTTCTTTGGGATTTTGCAGGGCTTTTACTGCTATGTATCCATCGTCCTCAAGACTTAATGAATGTGTTTTAACCACAATTCTGGAGTCAGGGAGCTGAGGCAAAAAGAGACTACTGCTACTGTTTTCAGTTGTCTGCTGATTCTGGGTAGTTGCTTGAACACATATATTTCTTTTTCAAGTAGCTTGCTGTTTCTACAGTTTGAGTGGGACCTGAAACACTTGCATGAGGCTGGGACATGTGGCACAGGAACAGAGGAGGTTCATATCTTCGTATGGAGGCTAGGCAAGATGCCTTAAATGTCATGACACGTTGAATGGCATCTATTGCTTATACAAAGCAGATTTTTGGCTTTACCTAGAAGTGCACAGGCTGAGGAGGGCAGGGTAGCCCCTGGGTATGCTGAGGGAAGGTTGTTTATATCCTGACTCCAGGTGAAGTTGTTTTCAGGCTGCCATGTCAGGCTGGAAGCCTGCCCTTCTTGTAGAGTTGGGTTTTGAGCCCCACCTTTTCTCTTGCTCTTTTACACTGTTGAGCATAGGTTATCATTCACTGTGTGCAGTATTTCTCTCCTCAGGTTACTGATTCTTCCAGTGGTCCATGTGGGCTTCTCAGGGAACTGCACTCCATGTTTTGGATTCATCAGGTACCTGCTTTTGATTTGAAAGTACTTTGTTATTTTTGTGACCAATATTATAATCATAGTATCATAGTATCGTGCAAGTTGGAAGGGACCTTAGAGATCATCGAGTCCAACTCCCGGGATTCGAGCCCTCTAGTGTAGCAGAGCGGCAGTTCTACCACTTGCACCACAGGGGGGATTCGAACCCGGGCCCTCTGGTGTTGCAAGCAGCGGTTCTAACACCGTGCGCCAGGTGTTCTCTTTCGTGATTGTTGACTCTCAAGTCCTGTTATAACCTGAAACTCCGTGTTTGCATTCCTTTGTTCAGAACTAGCTTAATCCATGCTAGCTGTAGGAAAGGTACTGCTTTAAACATAAATAATAAAAGAGATTAAAAAATCATCCTTTATTAAAAAAAAAGATTTTAAACCAATTTGTGATTTTTGTTATGGAAATTTATAGTAGTGTGACATAAGAATTCTAGAACAGATAGATTGAGTCTATTGGATTATTTGTGGAGATGAATACTATTTTCTGTTTATAAAGTAGCTTTTCAGAGGCCACAGTTTCTATTGAAGAGTCTAGGAGGAAAATGGGAGTTCTGAAGATTTTGCATAGTACGTGGTATGCAGATTGAGCTTACAAGTTTTGTAATTAGAAAATGTGTTAAATGAAGCTGAAATATCTGGGGATGTAAAATAACTTCTGCAATGTATTTCATGAGGGGAAAAATGACTTTCAATGAAGTGGAATGGTTTTGTTTCAACAGTTGCAGAAAGTAATATTTAAATACTGCCTATCCAAATAATTTTGTGAACAGAAATTATTTTCTGTAATACAAATAAGTATATATATTTTTTTAATAGTAAGCAGTATTTTTTTTTCTGGGGACATGTTTCATAAAATGCACAAGTTAAGAAATACTCCTTTTTATTCTAGTTTTGGAAAATAAAGACATTCAAAGCTGAAGAACTGACTTCAAAATGGAAAACATTCATATTCTCTGGTCTAGTTGGAAATGTAAGACACTTCTTGCATTTTAATCGTGAATTCAAACCACAGACTCAAGATAGAATTTGTCCCACAGTATGCTCTTACACACATGCTAGCATATTTGGGACCTTATGTTCACTACATCTGGTACCTGTGTTGATGTCCTAACATTGTTAGTACAATGATCTGCCACAGGCAGATCATTTGAACTCTTTACCTGCCATATTGAAAATTTAAGGTTATGGCATTCATGTAACAACAGTAACAACAACAAAAAATGAAATGTGCATTAAAATGCAAGGTTTGATCCACTGAGTCAGTGGAAGAAATGGCTTGTGATTCAGCCTGAAGTGTATGATTGGATCTAAAATGTATAGGATTGAATTACTGATATTGATTACAGAAAACTGATGTAAAATTAATAGGTACTTCTCAAACACCTTCTCTGATATTGGTTTAAAGTCAGTTTGACACTCTACAAAATCCAGCCACTTTGGCTTTGGGTTATCTTGGTGTTATATTTTTTTAGGAGGGAGAGGTGATGTTGTATTTATTTATTTATTGTTATTAAAGATTTCTATTAAGAAAAAATACCTCACAATGACTTTATCAGAAAATATTGATAGCCTGTAAGTCCTTTAATCTAGAAGGAACCAGAACAGTTTATAGATAACATACCCTTGGGACACAGCAGATGAAGGCAAAATGCTGCTTCACTAGCCTGTGTTCAGAATACTTTTTAGTAATGACGTAGATATTCTTTGCTTCTCTCCTAACGAGTATTCTGTGTCTTTTCCTTGCTGCACATACAGAACCCATCCTTCTACCCTACCTAAATCTGCATTGGCTTCCTCCTCCAGTCCTTTTTTTCTAGATGCTCCCTGTTATCACTTATCCAGCTAAGGCTTCGTACAATGTCACATGGATTAATGTTACCTAAAGTAATAATATTAAATTAATATTAATTCACAATGAAATGTGTTTTTCTAACCAAGTATTAAGTATATCTGGAAGGTCTTTATCAAAGTGGGGAATCTATTCGCTCAAGCACTGAACTATGAGGTGACAGTCATGCTGATTTGTTTCTATATATGTTTTTTACTTACCATTTTTAAAACACTGGATGAATGCCAGCTGTTGGCTGAAAGGAACAAGGTGTCTACAGGTTTGAGCTCTGTGATTCTCCTCTGCAATTCTCAGAGCTGCTCTTCAGAGACAACTTTTCTCCTATTCCTCTGAACCAGGTCCCAGTAATGGTAGCAAGTATACAAGTATCCTTTCTATTTACTTGAGAAGGAGCTTAGCTCTTAGCAAGTATATTTGGCATCTATGGAACTTTAAGAGTCTGGAAAACTGTAGTGGTTTTGTTATTTTTGTGTAATTTTAGTGGTATATTTTTATCCACATTTTGAAAATAAACATTTCACAGTAATTTCTACCTGCCAAAATTATTATTACTATTATTTGCCACCAGTAATTCAATATCTGTGCTTAAAAGCCGACAGGGAATCAAAGTGATTTAAGTGGGAAAGTAAGACAAAACTTCCAAGTGCAGCAGAAATTGTGTTTGCATTAAAACTTGTAGCTCTCACATACATAGTGCAAAAGAGAAAAATGGTTAAGGGCCAATGATGAATCTTTCAGTCATAACCAATAGATGGCAGTAAAAGTCGAGGAATAATTAAGATTTAACCTGTAATATAGAAATGCTTTGTGAATTCTCATTTCTATGCAGGGATTTTATTGGTGTCCTGGTACACTATTGTTTTCAGTGAGACCCAGAAGACTGCACTACATGGTTTCTTGGAGATCTATTTTTCCTTATGGTTTGTACCTTTCTCCTTAGGTTTTTTGGATGCATGGGAAACGTCAACATATCTGTACAATAAATGTAACAGTTTAGCTCAACAGACAAGACTCCTTGTAGAAATGTTGCAAGCACAATGACCAGCTTATAGATAGAATCACCCACAAACTGCTGAAACTCAGCTTCCCCTCAAAGGCCCATTAACTAGTAGGTGTGATCTATCAACTGAACAACAGCTCATGGAGAAAGTGAAGACTACAGCCTGCTGACGTACAGATAGCCAGTGGAAGCAACTGGGAGCCCATTTGTCCACAGTAATGTCTGGTCAGCGTTTGG
The DNA here is from genome assembly GCF_039878825.1 of Excalfactoria chinensis. Classification (NCBI taxonomy): domain Eukaryota; kingdom Metazoa; phylum Chordata; class Aves; order Galliformes; family Phasianidae; genus Excalfactoria; species Excalfactoria chinensis. The sequence goes on from NC_092825.1 coordinate 72,788,895, forward strand.
ATTAGCAAATTGAGTATAGCAAAGAAAAATAATCCCAGGACCTTAAACAAGTGCAGTGATCGAAGCCCAGGCTGTGCATTTTATACAAAACAAAGCCTTGTGCAGCAGAATACTGCATAGGCATGTATTGTGTGAAATGAATGAAACACTCAGCATTGTAGCTTGTGCTAGTTACAATATCACTCTGCAATAGCTGAGCACTTCCCACCTGGGCATTAAGGGACATGACTGTCTTCTGCTACAGCAAGAGAGGTGAAACATAGGAGTATAAACCTGGGGGAATCCAGGGTCCCTTATATTCTACCCTGACTTTGCAAGTATTCTAACCACATTATGGTTGAGGTACTGATGCGGGGTGGGGTGCTGCTGGACCTTATTCTCACCAACAAGGAAGGACTCGTTAAGGAAGTAAAAGTCGGGGGTAGCTTGGGTTGTAGCAACCATGAGATGGTGGAGTTTGAGATCCTGAGTGGAGGAAGCAAAACAAAAAGTAGAATTGCTACCCTGGACTTCAGGAGAGCCAACTTTGATCTCCTCCGGGACCTACTTGGGGCTATCCCGTGGGCCAGGGTGCTAGAAGGCAAGGGGGCCTGTGAGAGCTGGTTAGCATTCAAATGGCTCCTCTTCCAGGCTCAGGATCGGTGCGTCCCTGTGACTAAGAAGTCGGGAAAAGGTGCCAGGAGACCTGCGTGGATGAGTAAGGAACTCATGTGCAAGCTCTGCAGAAAGAAGAAAGTACACAATATGTGGAAAAAGGGTCTGGCCACTTGGGAACAATATAAGAATGTAGTCAGGGACTGCAGAGATGCGACCAGGAAGGCTAAAGCCCACCTGGAGCTGAATCTAGCTAAGGAGATAAAGGATAATAAAAAAGGCTTTTTAAAGTACGTTAATAGCAAAAGGAAGGCTAGGGAGAATGTGGGCCCCATACTAAGTGAGAGGGGTGTTCTGGTAATGGGGGATGCTGAGAAGGCAGAAATACTGAATGCCTTCTTTGCCTCTGTCTTTAGTGAAAGGGCTCTCCCCCAGGAAACAATTTCCAAACAATTCCTGGAACAAATCCGGAAGGCAAATGGGATCCTGGGCTCCATCAGGAGAGGGGTGGTCAGCAGGGATAGGGAGGTGATTGTCCCTCTCTACTCTGCTCTTGTGAGGCCCCATCTGGAGTACTGTGTCCAGGTGTGGAGCCCTCAGTACAAAAAAGATATGGAGATTTTGGAAAGGGTCCAGAGGAGGGCCACGAAGATGATCAGGGGGCTGGAGCACCTCCCCTATGAGGACAGGCTGAGGGAGTTGGGTTTGTTCAGCCTGGAGAAGAGAAGGTTGCAGGGTGACCTCATTGCAGCCTTTCAATACCTGAAGGGAACTTACTCCCAGGAGGGGAGCAAACTCTTCGAAAGGGCTGATAATAGCAGGACTAGGGGAAATGGTTTTAAGTTAAAAGAGGGAAGATTTAGGTTGGATGTTAGGGGGAAGTTCTTTACTAGGAGAGTGGTTAGGTCCTGGAACAGGCTGCCCAGGGAGGTTGTGGATGCCCCGTCCTTGGAGGTGTTCAAGACCAGGTTGGACAGGGCTCTGGGCAACCTGATCTAGTAAAGGCGTATGTTTGGTGGCCCTGCTAGGCAGGGGGGTTGGAACTACATGATCCTTGAGGTCCCTTCCAACCCAGGTCATTCTGTGATTCTGTGATTCTGTGAATCCCAGACCCTGGTGGTTGATGAGAGAATTTGGGGAATGGGAGATTTCCCTTTAGTCAGGGAGGAGGTGGTCCGTGAGTGCTTAGGAAACATTAAGGTCCATAAATCCATGGGACCTGATGGGGTGCACCCACGGGTGCTGAGAGAGCTGGCAGAGGTTATTGCTAAGCCGCTCTCTGTAATTTTTCAGAGGTCTTGGAGAACTGGGGAGGTGCCTGAAGACTGGAGGATGGCCAGTGTCACCCTGGTCTTCAAAAAGGGCAAGAAGGATGACCCGGGTAATTATAGGCCAGTCAGCCTCACCTCTGTCCCAGGGAAGGTGATGGAGCAGCTTGTGCTGGATGCCATCTCCAGGCAACTGGGAGTAAAGGAGGTTATCAGGAGTACTCAGCATGGGTTCACCAAGGGGAGGTCATGCTCAACCAACCTGGTGGCCTTTTATGAAGATGTCACTCGCTGGGTGGACGGAGGGAGAGCGGTAGATGTAGTCTACCTTGATTTCAGTAAGGCTTTTGATACGGTCCCCCATGACATCCTTATAACAAAGCTGAGGAAGTATGGGATAGATGAGTGGACGGTGAAGTGGATCGAGAATTGGCTGACTGGCAGAGTGCAGAGGGTTGTTGTTGGCGGTGTGGTGTCCGGCTGGAGGCCTGTGACTAGTGGTGTCCCCCAGGGGTCTGTACTGGGTCCGGTCTTGTTCAACATCTTCATCAACGACCTTTTGTAGCCAAAAAGGCCAATGGCATACTGGGGTGCATTAGAAAGAGCGTGGCCAGCAGGTCGAGGGAGGTGATCCTCCCCCTCTACTCTGCCCTGGTGAGGCCTCATCTAGAATACTGTGTCCAGTTCTGGGCTCCCCAGTACAAAAAAGACAGGGATCTCTTGGAAAGAGTCCAGCGGAGGGCCACAAAGATGGTGAAGGGCCTGGAGCATCTCCCCTACAAGGAGAGACTTAGGGAACTGGGTCTGTTTAGCCTTGAGAAAAGAAGGCTGAGAGGGGACTAGATCCAGGTTTATAAATACCTGAAGTGTGGGAGCCATAGTGGCGAGGCTGGTCTCTTTTCAGTAGTGCGTGGGGACAGGACTAGGGGAAATGGGCTGAAACTTCAGCATAGGAAGTTCCGCACGAATGTGCGCAAGAACTTCTTTACAGTGAGGGTGACGGAGCACTGGAACAGGCTGCCCAGGGGGGTGGTGGAGTCTCCTTCTCTGGAGATATTCAAGACCCGCCTGGACGCCTACCTGTGCGACGTGGTGTAGGGAGCCTGCTTTGGCAGGGGGTTGGACTCGATGATCTCTAGAGGTCCCTTCCAACCCCTACAATTCTGTGATTCTGTGATTATATCTCTGGAAGATTTAACACATTCCATCCTTAAACTAGTTTGTTTACCTTCTCCTCCTCACCAGAATATCCTTTAGTTATCACTTGTAGTGTTTTATACCTCTATGCTGCGCTCTGCTCCAGCTATAACATATAATCATATAAACTGCAGGGAACATAAAGTAATTATGCTAATACAATATAGAAAATAGAGAATTAATGACATCTAAATCTGAATAATAAGATGTGCAGTTCAGATTGAAAAGAGTTTGACATCTTTTCACATATTTTCCAATAAGAGAAAAATTAATTCAGAGTTCTTCAAAATATGAACATTTTTTGACAGGTAAAACTTTTCAATGAAAATAGGAGCATTCATTCCACAGAGAAGTTTTCTCAGGGGAAAGCCATTTAATCACAAGCTCTGTATAACACAGGAAATAGCATCCTTTGTTGAATCACTAGCTACCACAAAGACTCCTCAGTTTTCTATAGTGGTCCTGTCCCTGCTGAGAGTGAGAGATTCCTCATGTTCATGGCCCTGCAAGGGTTTAAATTAGACCTACCTTACACACATTGTGGGAGGCTGAATTTAATTTAATGGCTTCAGCCCAAAATCCAGAGGGATACATGTTCTCTGAAGACGCTTCCACCAGACACTTTGGTAAGTACCAATTTGTTTGAATTTCTCCTTGAAATGTACTATTTATTGTTCCTTTTCCTTTCCTTTTTCACAGTCATCTCCATTTTAAAGCACAGAAAAATTTATGTGGGAGGAAGGTCATCTAGTTCAATTCCCTGCTTAAAGTGGAGCAAACTTCAAAGTTTGATCAAGACGCATAGATTTTCTTGTAGAGCTGAGAAGTGTAATACAATGCTGTAACTAAGACAACTAAGACAACTGAAAAGCTCATTGAATGGCAAGGAAATTGTCATGTCATTTATTCAAGGCAGAACTGAAGGCATTCAGTGACACACCATTATTAATATAGTTACTTGTTTCCGTTTCAGCCTCTACAAAGAACCAGTATAAACTGCACACGATTCCTCTTCCTGTTTTGTTTAAACAGGACTATGAGTTTACATCAGACTTGTGTAAGTTAGAGTGTATACAGCAGTAATGCACGGAGACACCCAGAGAGATCTTTATTGGTGGCATTAATTTCTTTCTTGTTTAATGCCACAAAAACTGTTAGCAAGTTCTGTTCACTGCCTAATAAGGAGGTGGTTTTCTCTTGCCAAGTACTTTTTGCACTTAAATCTGGAGGTCAGTAGTCCTCTAGAGGAGTATTAAAACTGAATACCAAATTAAGGTATGAATCACAGGGGAACTCTTATAGAGTTGAATTATACCTACCCAGGGGTGCTAAGAGAGATGGTAAAGATGATAACCAAGCCAGTTTCCACCATCAGTATTCCTAGTCAACCAGAGTGGTCCCTGAGGACTGGTGGCTTGCCAACATGGCTCTTATCTACAAGGAGGGTCATAAGGAGTATCCGGAGAATTACAGGCCTGTCATACTGACCTTGGTGTCAGGGAAGGGTATGGAACAGATCATCTTGAGTGAGATCACACGGCATGTGCAGGACAGCTGAAGGATCAGGCCCAGCCATTGTGGATTCATGAAAGGTAGGTCCTTCTTGACCAACCTGGTATCCTTCTATGATCAAACGACCTGCTTGGTGGATAAGAGAAGGGCTGTTGACATAGTCTACCTAGACTTTAGCAAACCTTTTGAAACTGTCTCTCATGATATTTTCCCGGAGAAGTTGGCAGCCTGTGGCTTGAACAGGTACACTCTTTGCTGGGTAAAAAACTGTCTGGATTGCAAAGCCCAGAGAGTAGTGGTGAAATTCAAATGGCAAGCAGTCATGAGAGGTGTTCCCTGGGAGTTGGTATTGTGACCAGTCCTGTTTAATGTCTTTATTGATGATTTGGATGAGGGAATTGAGTGCACTCTCAGTAAGTCTGCAGACAAGTTGGGAGGAAGTGTCAATCTGCCTGAGGACAGGAAGGCCCTACAGAGGAGCCTGGACAGGCTAGATCAATGGGCTGAGGTCACTGGGATGAAATTCAACAAGACCAATTGTCAGGTCCTACACTTTGTCCACAAAATCCCCAGGCAATGCTACAGGCTTGGGGCAGAGTGGCTGGAAGACTATGTGGAGGAAGTGGACCTGGGGTGTTGGTGATGCTTGTCTGAATATGAGCCAGCATTGTGCCCAAGTAGCCAAGAAGGCTGATAGCATCCTGACTTGTACGAGAAACAGTGTAGTCAGAAGGACCTGGGAAGTGATTATCTGCCTGTACTCAGCTCTAGTGAGGCTGCATCTCAAGTACTGTTTACAGTCTTGGGCCCCTCACTACAAGAAAGGCATTGAGACCCCAGAGTGTGTCCAGAGAAGGACAATAAAGCTGGTGAGGGGTCTGGGGCACAACTCTTATGAAGAGTGGCTCAGGGAACTGGGATTGTTTAGTGTAGAGAAGAGGAGGCCTAGGGGAGACCTTATGACTTTCTCCATCTCCCTGAAAAGAGATTGTAGTGAGGTGGGGATTGGCTTCTTATCCCGTGTAACAGTGATAGGATGAGGGGTGATGGCCTTAAGTTGCTGGGAGGTTCAGGTTGAATATTAGAAAAAATTTCTTCTCAGAAAGAGTGGTCAGGTACTGGAAAGGGCTGCCCTGAGAGGTAGTTGAATCTCTGTCCCTGGAGGTGTTCAAGAAACATTTAGATGTGGTACTAAGGAGCATGGTTTAACAGGGAAATATTAGTTGTATGTGGTTGGTTAGACTAGATGATCTTGGTGGTTTTTTCCAACCTCAGTGATATGATACAAAGTTTGTGTTTGAATAAAATCTGCCTGGAGATAGCTTGATAATGCTATTATAGCAATACCTTGGACAAGCCTTATGTTTGCAGAAAAGCCTTGACAGCTACATGGAACAGATTTAGAAACCTCCTGGAGCTAATCTACATTTGTATGTAAACTGAGTGAACTTATTTAGACAAAGGACCAATTCAAGTCTTCTGAGTACTGCAGGCAAAGTCATGTTTTGTTGTCCCAAATTAAGGTGCAAGAACCAGACTGTTCTTGACTTTGGATGTGGAATGGAAAGGTAAGGGATATAGTGCACAAGAGCTGTACTTGCCTTTTCTGTCTGGGGAGAATGGCACCTGCTTCTCATTGGCACAATCATGTCAGCAGCAGCTCCCAAACCATCCTTAATGGAAAACAACAGTAAGTGTGGTTTTTCTGTGCTGCTCCAGGATACTTCCTCCCGCAGGATGTTTGTCTTTGCGTGGGACTATGACTGTTCTTGTGCATACTGTCTATGTGTTGTCAGCATCTGCAAGTAGTAAATGCCTCACTTGTGTTTAGTTTAGTGCTTGTCTCCTCTGAGTGAATGATTTCAGCTTGGCTGGAAAACAGCAAGGTATGGGATTAGTCTGTGCAAGAGGTACAGGACCATCTCACCTACATCTAGCCTTCCCACTTTAAGCTTTGTGAGTAGCAAGGCTGCTCCACCAGGAAACACCAGCAGCCAGGACGAGACTTGATAAAAAGGGATGCTGTGATTCTTTCACCACCAGCTTTAGCCAGAGGCTCCACGTCTGACTTGCCAAGAGCATCATTCTCAAGGACTTCTGGGAAGTCTGTTGCTCCTGTGTGGCTGAAATTCTCCGTATTAATTTCTTTTATCATGGTATTTTCATCAAGATTTACATTTTCACTTAAGTGTTATCTATAGAATGTGGTTTCAAATTGTTCTTTTTCAAAAGAAGACACAGGGATCACATTAAGAACAATTTTGTTGATCTCTGAAAAAATGTGGATAGGTCCAGTTGCTTGAATACAGCCACATAATTCACCTGGGATGACTGATGTTTTTGAGACAACTACATGGAATTGGCAGATGTTTCACAGGACCTACAGAAGGCCTTTTCCTTCTGTGGAGGCAGACAGAGGCAAGATGTACAAGATGGCTCTAGATATTTATATTTAGGCACCCCACTGGTAAACTGTATATGACTTCCATTTCTTCAGGATAATGTCTTCAGGAATCAGTTTGCTAATTTCAGAAATGAAAAATTTTGCACTAATTCAGTCTCAGAGGGCTTTGTGCTCATCCCTATTCCTGCTTCTAGCCTCCTTCTAGCTTCAACCTTGCAGCAACTTACAGGCAGCCACCCAGCTGTGAATACTGTCTCTGGCCACCACTGGGTTGCCATGTTAAAATGGCCACCTACAAGGCTGAGGGTTGGGCTGTGAGCCTGGGAGCTTATTGCTTTACACTTCAGGCATCTGTAAGAAACTGATTAACTGTTCTGGGCTGTCTGACCCTTTGCTGTAGCCATGACTCTGTCATTTACCCATGGTAAAGTTCCTAAGTTCTCAGTGACCCAGGTAGAGAAGAGCTAGGGGGAAAATAAAAGGGCTGGAAACAAGTTTTTGTATCTACAAACCCCTCTATATCCTAGAACTATATTTATCTGATGACTATTCCATATTGACTCATCCCAGTACTCAGCTTCTGAAACATGTCTATGAACTGACAGGAAGAATACCTACCCATGTGTCTTCCAACCCACTGCTCTCCTTCCTATAATGTAGCAGGGCTTCAGAACACAAGAGAAACAAAACAAACTTTCTTTTTAACAAGACCCAACGATACACATGCAACCTGTCATCACAACACAGTGGTATGTTCCACTGGCTCTTTAGATAATGAGGATATTCTAAAATTTTCTTAAAATTGAAGTGAACATGAGTGGCATTGCTATAATCTGGAATAGCCGGACTTCTGTAGCACAGCTAATATGGTCCTAAACCAGAGTCTGAAAGTGATTTGGCAAAATTATCTCATGTTCAGTAAGACCATACTTGAATAGTCTTCTTCCTTGTAGCAGATCTATCTATAGGCTTGCTCCTTCCTCAAACTGATTCAGTCTCCTTTTAAAAGGGCACAAATAATGTGCTTGCCTTTGAAATTCATACACTGAATTTCCCAGCTTGATATTCCTGAGTATCAGTTAGTTCAGTTGAATATTCCCCATGATACTGTTTCTCATGTTACTTACACTAGATTTCTTTAAATAGTAAGTATTATAGAATCACTTCCACTGATAAATCCTTTTCACTATGATTTTTAAGTATATGCTACCATTGTTATACAGCTCTTTTTACAAGATCTGTGTAAATATTCTTTTCCTTTAACCACAGACTCCATGTAAAAACATTTAAATAGGAAATAATTCCCTAGTTCACTCCCTTGTCATCTTTACAGGATGGGTCTTCTTCAGCAGTTCCTGAACACCTCAACCAACAGGGATCCTCTACGTCCCATAATTCCCTTTCATTAAAATTCTTTTCACTTTATATGCCTTCTAGCAGCTACAGTCTGCTAAACTTTGGACTACATGGGATTTTCCTCAGGTAAACTGAGAAAAAATTTCTTATATTTATACTTCAGCCTCAATTTATAAACACTGCCTGGGAATACTCCTCATATTGACAAGTGAGATTAGTACTTGATTCCTGTAAGGCCTGAGAGCAAACTGGTAAATTAGGGATTCAGTAAAATACTATTCCTAAATGTATTATCCTTTTACCTCATGACTTATTGTTTTTATTGTATTTAGAGGTTATGGTTGGGTACATCACTGTGACAAATGAAGAATCTTTTCCTTTTTCCCCCCACTAATTATTATTGTCCAGTTTGTTTCTTTTTGTCTCCACTGTCTTCTCGTTATTAGAATCCATGAGAAATTCAGGAACTAGAGTCAGGGTCAGAACAAGTAATAAACACTTGTGCTTTCTTTCCTAAGATAATAATAGCATAAAATGGAAAAACAGCTGGCATGTATCTGTTTTCCTTCACTGATCCTTACTCTGAAAACTCTGAAATGATCATCTTTTGGGAAGCAGAAATATGAATTACTGGTTAAAAAGATTTGGTCCAGGTCACCAGCATTTCTTTCATCTCTCACCTTGTGATCAGTTTTACCACCTCTTCTGTCTGAAACATCAAAGCCTGTTTTCCTCTTCTCTAAAACACCACAGAGGATGGCCTTCCTCACAGGCCCAAATTAATCCCTCTAGGTGACAAAATTACATGTGGCATCTGAAAGGCCTAGGAGGCTGTCTTGAGTGCTGGGGAGGGTTGGCGCCCACATTCCCTTCCTACCTTCTGCCACAGTTGGTCTACTTTATCTTACCTATACAACCATAGTAATTACAGAGACTGTGAAGAAGAATGCAAGCTTTCTGTAAATGCCCACTATGAAGTGTGTGAAACCTTACAATCATAGAATTGTTAAGGTTGGAAAAGACCTCTAAGATCACAAAGTCCAACACAAATCTATCCCCACCATGCCACTAACCTTGTCCTTCAGTACCACATCTCCACAGTTCCTTAACTCTTGCTGGGACTGTGACTCACCCGCCCCCTGGGCAGTCCATTCCAGCACCTGACTACTCTTTCTGAGATTAAATTTATCATAATATTCAACCTGAATTTCTCCTGGCACAACCAGACTAAACAATCCCAGTTCTCTCAGACGCTCTAACTTTGAATGCCTAGCTGTACAATGCAAAAGACACTCATCTAAACTGAAGCTGTTGTGAGGAAAAAAAAAAAAATATATATATATATATATATATATTAACACACACATTTTCCAGGTGTGTTTATATAATGTTGTGAATGAACTCCCACAACACTGGCAATAAGATGTCAGCTTTATAGCCCTAGAAACTCTCTGAGAATAAAAAATCCTTAAGAGTTGGAAGGGAGATTTGAGGGTAATTTAGTCTATCTCCCCTGCAATGAACAGGGACATCAACAGCTTTATTAGTTTGCTCAGAGCCTGGTCCAGCCAGGCCTTGGATGTTTTCAGGAACAGGGTTACCACCACCTCTGTGGGCAGCCTGTGCCAGTGCCTCACCACCCTCCCTGCAAAAGACTTTTTCTTTATATCCAACCTAAATCTATGTTGTTTATGTTTGAAACCATTTCTCCTTGTCCTATCACCACAGACTCTGCAAAAGAGTCTCAATTACATTAAGAGGACTAAGAGCACAGACTCTGCTAAAGAGTCTGTTCCCTTCCTTATTGTAGCTCCCCTTTAGATACTGATAGGCTGCTATCAGGTCACCTCAGGGTCTTCTCTTCTCCAGGCTGAACAGCCCCAGATCTTTCAACCTGTCCTGATAGGGGAGGTGTTCCCTCACTTGGATAATTTTTGTGACCCTCCTTTTGATGTGCTCCAACAGATCCACATCTCTTCTGTACTGAGGACTTCACATCTGGATGCAGCACACCAGGTGAGGCCTCACCAGCACAGAGGAGCTTGGCTGGATCACCTCCCTCTCCCTGCTGGCCACTCTTCTTTTGATGCAGCCCAGGGTACAGTTGGCTTTCTGGACTGTGAGGGCACAAAGTGTATAATGTGAAATGAGTAATACTGTGTTTGCTATTTAGCCACTTCTCCCAGAGGTTATTGACCTATTTTTGTTTTTCAGCAGGCAAAGATACAGCAATTAGTGGTTTTCTTCCGTAGTCTGGATGCCTATTCAATCAAGAGCAAAGAGGCTTACTGATTCATAGACTAAAGGAACAACTGGGCTGTACCATCCCATTGCAGATGGGAACTCCAAACCAAGTGCTGAAAAAAAATCCCGAATTTCTAAAGTAATAATGTTCGCCTTCTGTCAACTAGTCTTTTGCAGTCTTACAACTCAAATGCATCTTTATTTACCTTAACAATACTTCTCATTAACCACCTCACATTAGCAATGAGGGAAAGTCTGTTGTACATAATAAAAGTCCAGCTCTTCAAGAGGTGGTTCCATGCAATAAGCTCCTGAAGATACAAGAATAGTTAATGCAATATCTGAAAAACATCTTCACTTCTGTAGTGAGTTCTTGCACTGAAGCAGGTGCCTCCAGTTTTTTCTCAATTACATTAAGAGGACTAAGAGAACAGAGGTCTCAGCCAGTGGAGGGCAGCAACAGCTGTGCCTTTACACAACAGTTACTGGCTGAAAAGTGCTAAGTTCAGCCTCAGGACACTGAGAAATATTTTAATACTGCTAGTGACTATTACTAAACCTGTTGTTTGTTTCTAACTTATGAATGAAGAGACAGAACTTTCAGATAGCATCGTGGCTGCTTTTTGCAGTGTGCTATTTCCCCTTGTGCTATCACTATTAGACTGTGAAAAAAGTTGATCCCCACTCCTGCTTATAAGTTCCCTTCAAGTACAGGAAGGCCACAATCAGGTCCTTCCTGGTACATTCTTTTTTCCAAGCTGAGGAAGCCTAGCCATTCTTCATAGGCGAGGTGCTCCAGCCCTTTGATAATCTTTGTGGCCCTTCTCTGGACCTGCTCAAGAGCTCCACATTATTCTAATGCTGGGTGCCCCAGGCCTGGATGCAATACTCCAGATGTGACCTTACAAGGCAGAGTAGAGGGGAACAATCACCTCAGTTGCCCTGGTAGCTACCTCTCTATTAATGCGGCCCAGGAAGCAGGTCTTCTGGGCTGCAAGTACACACTGCTGGCTCATATATCAAGAACTACACAGAGCAGATATGAAGAAACTAAGATGAAACTAAGAGCTAAGATGGGCCTCTAACCAGGTTAATCATATCTCAACAATGTGCTGGAATTCTTTTAACACAGCCAAGGGTCATCTGATTTATGTTATATTTTTGTATTTTTTAAATGTTTACCTCAAATACCTCAAAATGTCACAAAGAAAAGAAGAATGCAAAACAACAACAATAAAGGAAGTTTTTATTGTATTACTGTCTGGATAAGAATGAGAAATAAAGAGAAGAAATAAACTGTGCAAGTTCACAAAGAATGAAAGTGACCATTTACATATGAAAACAAGTTTTGCTATAGCTTGTTATATCTTATATACTTGTGAATGACCTGAAAAATGTGTAGAGGAGTGTGTAAAACCCACTGATACTGAATTTTTTAGGATCATAAAAACAAAATGAAACTATTAAGAAATACTAAGTAACTAGGACAAAGTCACTAGACAGTAAAGCATCAGATGACATTAATTGTTGAAAAATGGAGAGATATACATCAAGGAAAACAGTAATACACAGACAGATGGATTGGCTCTGAACTGTGGCCAATTAGGAAAAAGATGTCGGTCTAAAAACATTTGTGTTATAGTTGCAGTATAGGACATTCCTAGTTAGCAATTTTGGCATATATTAATTCATCAGATGGCAGGGCCAAGATAGAAAACATTGGGAACTTTTTGCATTTCATTAGAATACATTGTCAACTTCATTACAAAATGATGTACAAGTCCCAGATCTACATCTACAATAGGTAACTACATAAATAGGGTGAAAATCCTTTGACTTAGTAGATATTAATATGCAAATCTTTATATGGAAAGTCACATATCACCATTAGGACAAGAAGCAGTATTACTGCACAATTACCCCGTCCTTATCTTCCCTCCATATCTGCTTTTGGCAGCTAAGTGAGAGAACATTCCAACAATGTAGGTAGATGTACAAGGGCACTATGGCCCCTCCTTGTACACAGCTTGCAGTATATCAAATGTACATTATTACTGACTGATACAGATCATCTGAGTGGCAGTGTACCCTTCCATGAGGGATACCATCCCCAACTCAGACCAGGAAAAATGCTTCCTACAAAAGAAGCAAACAAACAAACAGTGATTTAAATCCTGTCCAAGTTGCCAACATTGAATTTGTGAATGTTTTTTCTCATTTCACAGACAGACACTGAAAATCACATCATGTAAAACCGTGAGTGTTAGAAACACATCACAGATTCAGGAGAAATTTTTGGTGATTGGCTTATTTGAAAATAAAGCTAACAAGTCTGTCCCAGAACCTGTGGCAGCCATTACTCACAGCCACCAGACTGTGCTGTATAGCAGCATCTTGATATCTTAAAAGATTTTACTACATTCTTCCATCATCTGTTTGCTTATCCATTCCTGCTGGTGCTCCTAGAGAGGATGAAGCACTCTTACATCACTAAACACAGGACAAGAGGAAATGTTCCCAAGTTCTGCCAGAGAAAGTTCAGTTTAGATATTAGGAGAAACTCTGAAAGAGTGGTCAAGTGCTGGAATGGGCTGGCCAGGGATATGACTGACTCATGTCCCTGGAGGTGTTCAAGAATCGTGGAGATGTGGTACTGAGGAACATGGTTTATTTGGATGTATTGGTAGTAGGTGGATGGTTGGAATAGATGATCTTAGAGGTCTTTTCCAACCTTTTTGATTATGTGACTCTATAATTATTTTGGGAGCCTACATCTTCAATGACTTTTTGTCTTGTTCATAATTTCTGTTGGTCCTTTTTATTATCTAGAACCACACTCTTGTTCCTCCTTGCATAGGTTTCAGACTATATCAGCAAAGAGAAATAAGCTGTACTGAAGATCAGATCTGGGCACAGAAGCTGACAGGTATCTTAGTTTCATCTGGGAATGAATTGTTTTCTTCAGTGTGTCCAATATGATGCTACATTTTAGTTCTAGGAGAAAAACAATGCTGACAATACAACGTTTATAACTGCCTGCTAAGCACTATATAGAACCAAGGCCATCTGCAGCAAAGGGTCAAAGGAGCTGGGAGGGAACAGAATTAGGGCAGCTGACTTTAACTGGCCAAAGGGATAGTCCATATCATATGGCATCAAGTGGAAGAAGTTCTAAAGGGGAGTAGGAGTTCATCTCATTCTTTTCCATTGCTCCGGGGGCTAGCTGGGCATTGGTTAGGGAAAGGTAAGTAATTACTTGTACGCCACTTGTTACATACATTCATATATATATATGTCATAATTATTATTTTGTTTTTCTCAATCTTACTATATAGGTGTTAGTTTATTTATTTTTTTTTAAATCTCAACCTATGAGTTCTACTTCCCCCCCACTCCCCAGTTCTCTCCTCCATCCCACTGAGAAGGGGGATAGTGAGCAAACAACTGTGTGGTGCTCAGCAACCTGCCAGGTTAAATCACAACAGGTCAGGCAATGCCCTTTGGAGTTCCAACTCATTCAATCTGCATTTGAAGAACTGATCATCATTTTGGTGGTATACAAGATGCCAGTTTCTATCCTCATTTGTCTTTGACTTGACAAGCAGACTAGAAGAATGATCAGATAGACTGAGAAAATGACATAATTTTCTAAAGGTTTTCCACAGAGCTTTCAGATTTATTTATTTATTTATTTATTTTATTTTTTAGTGTGGTTTACTTCTTTCTTACCTGGGACACTGAGCAGTCCATTCTCTTGCTCTTTAAGATTCAGTAGAAATATTTCCAACCCACATTACAGTGTAATCATACAATTATAACAAAGTTCTGGACAGAGTATCTTTTCAGCTCGCAGCAAATTTGACTTGTAAGCCCAGTTGAGCAGTCAGGGTTCTATTATCACTTGGTTCTCTTTCTAAATAACAAAATTACAGCAGGACAGGGAAAATCGATGCTGATTTATTGCATCCAGTTCTAATAATATAAAACACACTGAGAATTGAAAGCAAATTTTGCAAAAGCATTTCTAATCTACAAGATGAATTCTGTGACTTTAGGAATCAGAAGTTCCTTTGATTGAGCTGAAATTGCCAGCTGATGACTAGGTTTCTTCTGTTCGTAAATCACGTTCTACATGGGAATAGAAGTGTAAGGTCAAATCATGAGGTACTGAAACAGCTTTCAGCTGTGCCAGTATGAAGTAGCAGTAAAAGATTTATCCATCTGTTGCGAAATAGCATGAATCTGCTCATCCACTCTTGCTTATTATCTTGTAACAGAAGTTCTTAAAAAAATGTGCAGATAAAATGCATACTTGTCTTTGCTTGGATGCCTGTATTTACCTAACAGAAAGGTGGAACTGCCACCTTTCCAAAAAGCCCTTTGACCATGTCAGAATACTAAAATTTAGGGCACATGAGTATCTGAGTAAAATCAATCTGTTTTCCTGATATAGGACGATATCTGTCAGTTGAGGAAAAAATATCAGGGAACTGGACAAAAAGTGTTCATTTACAAGGGTGAACTTTTTCTCCTGTATTTTCCTTAACATAAACTGATTCCTCTGAAACAAGACATTTGGATGGTCACACTGCTAGGTATTACCCTCCCACACATTCAGTGAAGATAACAATACAGCTCAGTGTCCTGATCTGCCAAGTGGGTCACAGTAATGTCCAAGCAGATTGGTAGTAATTGGAACAGTCACAAAAGAAAGAGAAGCATAGGGATACAGTAATCTGGAAACCTGGGATCCCCTTTCCATAATCTCAAAGGTCTTATTAAAACAAACAAACAAAGAAGAACCAGCTGTACAGCAAGTAAAACTACATAATCTACTCAAAGACACTTAAGATTATGCTTTTCTTTCCATAAAAATAAATCACTTTCAGAATCAGATGTAACTCTGTATTTTAAAATGACGATTTAGACAAGTCCAATTGGATGTAGGAGACTGAGCTTAGTCATTAATGAGTTTGGGGTAACAACTTCTACCCTTCCTCATGCACACTCAAATTCATAATTTTCCACAGATGGGAGAAAGTCACTTTAGGCATATTTTTAATTAGTCAATGGACCACTGCATCGAGATCATGCAAATTTCCAAACTGACTGAGGCCTTGCTGTAGTCAAAATCTGGAATAAGAAAAATGTTTTAAAGAACAATAGACAAGCAAAACCCCCAAACAGCAAAGCCAGTTCTTTATAACAAAACCGTTGGTCTTCTCCTGTGCTAATTGGATATGAGATTCTCAAAAATCCATCCAGAAACCAAGTAACATGAATAACTGGCCCACAGTATGTCCCATTTGGTGATTTTATGCAGGATCTGGTGCCTCTACAACCATGCTGTGTGTGCATGGAAGAAGGAAAATGCAACTATGACATGCTATTGTGGCAAGAGCGGGAATACTGTGATTGCTGTGCATAGGCTGCATTCTTGGCAATTCATAATTCTCTGGAACTAAATTGTCAAAGTAGCTGTAATTTTATGGACAGTTTGCTTTGTCATGACTTTAGATCAGAATTCTACTATAGCCAGAGGCTCAAAATGTGATATTAAGACCAATGTTCTTAATTTGTATTACCAGTATATGTGGGTAAACCACAGGACTATTTCACTGTGAACCACAGGACTATTTTATTAGGCACTATAGTGTCACAACAGAAATACCTATCCTTACCATGTTTTCCTAAGACATAAGTTACAGGTGTCATACATATCTTTGTTAAGTTATGGAGACAAAACTTAGTCTCCATTATTTTTGTGTTTATAGCACTTTAGAAAGTGTCTGAAGGTGCTTTTCTCACATAGTGTAAAAAAAGTCACAATTGTCACCATATATGAACTAAACAAGAATAGATAGGAAACTTATGAGTTCTATTCAGCACATACTTCTCAGTAGTGATGCTGCTGGGCTTGCCTGCAGGAAAAGAAAAATCACTAAGTGAAAGAATAATGCAGAATAAGGCAATGCACCCAATTATTACTGAATGAGTAATTGCAATAGTGATTAGAAAATACATCACCAATTGCCCTAATACTTTACCATCATCCAGATCTGCAGTTGCTGGGGAGCCCTGGTTGCAGTGAGGATTTGGAGAAACTTCCCAGCAACTGGGAGGTCCTACACAGTGCATCCACTTGTAAGTGAGGTCTCCAACTTCACTACAAGAGGGTCCAGCTTTTATGTGGAAATATCTGGCTTCATTCTCTTTGGATCCAACCACAATCCTGGAGAGGAGTCCAGGCGGAAACAAGGAAGTTTGTGTACGAGTAGGCTTTGACACTATGCTTCTAAACAAGGAAATGTTAAAACATCCTCATTATGCTTTATCTAAGCTACATCTCTTTGCTAATGAGATGTTTTTGCCCAGGATACATATTTTGTTAGTGATCATACATACTCTGCAAATAATCAGATACTGATGACAACTAATGGGTTATGAGATTCATCTAGAGGTCAGCTTTGGTTCAAGGCTTACTGTTCAAGCCTTTGTATTTCAACCTCCCAGCAATATTAATAATGTGTAGCAGTTTTTCATGCAAGGTTTGCCATTTATCACATGCAACATTTGTTAGTAAAGCTGAGTGTGCAAAATAAGTTTCAAAAATAAGTCTCAAAATAAGTGCCCACAGGTACATTTCTTTCCTTTGCTTTCATTTTATGTATACTGCTTGAATCTGCTACAGACTTGAAGAATCTGTGACAAGAATAAAAATTGATAACATGCAGGCTGTACAACAAACAAAAATGAAAACTGTGTCAAATGAGGATATTTGGATACTTTTAAATGGGGTTTTGGAGTTCTGTTTAAATTTATCTTGTTTCTATGGCATACAGCTAGAGAAAGTAAATAGATTCAAACTTTCTCTCACTTCCAGCTTAATATAGCATATTAAAAGTAACAAATTCATCCCTGAGAGTCTCAAGAAATTTTCTTACTAAACTAGGAAACCAGACTTTAAATTTTTAAATATTTTTAAGATGAAAAAATAGGCAGGAGGCAGCAAACAACTTCAGTCCTCCTGCCTCTCATCATACTTCACAAACAGGAATACACTAAGAAAGTTTTCTTCCTTCTTTCTATATGTCATAGCACACCATAGGAATCTAAAAGATGTGTGAGTATATGTGTGAGACCATTGGCAAAGTTATTTACATAAAGAAGGGTTAAAGAAACAAGTCACTGGACGTACTGGATGGGAACAATGACTATAAGGAATAATTATAAGAAATAATTAATTATCTTTTGTATGCTCAGAGACATGCTTTCCAGAAGCCTTCATCTCCACAGAAAATTCCCAGCACTCTTCACTGTCTTGAAAGACATTCAACTGTGGGTCAGTGAGAGCTATTTTGATTGAGGTCTCAAGCATGTGCAGTAACAATAACAGCAGATTTTTTATCAGTGCTTCCCAACAGCACCCTGGGTCTCCAAACTGTGCTTGCAGTGTTCTTTGCTCAGCTGCCTACAGCACCTGGAACAAGAGCTAGAAGAATCTCCTCTACAGATACAATCTTAACAAGGATTCACATATTTCAACATTTATCTCAGCTGTTTTATAAGGTACATCCTTGTGATGATGCGTTCTTTTAATTATCTCCTTCAGTCTTCATATATACATCGCGGAGTCCATGAACAAAAGGGACAGGGGGTAAGAGAATGTGTGAAAAGCCAGAAAAATCAGGAGAGCAGGAATGAGTGTCACTTAAGGCTCCAGGGAAATAAAGGGAAGGAGAGTGCAGAGAAGGAGGAGGAATCAAACAGTCTCCAGGGAAAGCTAAAGGGACAAAGAGCAAAAGCGAGAGGCAGCTTTCTAGTGTCAGATTTACAGTCATGTTATATATAACATATGTAATGTGTATATAACCAATGACCAGGCAGCCTTGTTTTAATGATTCCGTGACTGATAGGCCACTTCCCCCTCAAACTTAATCTAAGAGCCATGTGGTTGGGAGCAGGATCAGACCAAAGTTTGTTAGATTTGCCTTAAATAGTCTAGTGGGCTCATTGTCAAAACCACAAGTCAGTGTGCTGAGTTCTCAGTAACCAGCAAAGTAGTCACTTCAATTTTTAGAAGTTAGTTACTTCTCACTTTAAACAAACTACGTTATCTCCTTCAGAGTTACAGAGCAACATACAAAGCATTGTATGCACTCTTCTTACTTAGTTGTCTATGCAATACAGATGGTAGGATCTGCCACTGAAGTTCCCAAAGATCTTCTATGACTGTACATGTTAGATATACATGCAACCAACTACATTACAGTAGCTCTTGAAAACTGTAAATTTTCTTGCATCTTAAGAAAGCTGAAACTAATTAATTTAGTCTGGAAATTTGATTTAGTTGTAGGGGCTATTTGAGAATATTATGTGAAAGAATCTTCCAGCTAGAATCAGGTAAGTGCAGTGAAGGACAACAATATGCAGGTCCATTTCATGTCCAAATGTCTCCTGCCACCATTTCTTTTTTTAATCTTTCTTTTTTACATTTTTCTGGATTTGGATTTTTCCCACAGCACCTGGCAAGTGAAAGAATAATCTCAAGAAACTAGTAATCATTTTCTTCTACTGGTCATTGTATGTTTTGCACTGTGAGGCAGGGATTCTGTCTTTAGAAAGGACTCATCAGACCAGCACCTTTCTTCATGATGAAAGCTCAGAAGTGCTACAGTCATACGCTTGCTAAATGTCTAACTACTGTAAGAATAAACACGAGTATGTCAAGTGCTTTTCTTGATTTCTTTACTGATTTTTGGAAAATATATTATAAAAACATAGAATCTTACCAACAGCAAAAACATAGCCTATGTACAGGCATAGGGAACAGTTCTACAAATATTTGCTACACTACATAGTCCCTTTTATTCAGGAACTGCAAATCATTGACATCGGCATGTCTCAGAGTAATTATAATGGATGAAAATTCAAAATAAAGAAAAACAGACACCAAAATATTAATTACAAACAAATTTGTTTGTATCTGAGGTGGTTTAGCTCTATTGAAGGACTCTGACTTAACTGAAGCAACAGCATTTGGGAAAAGAATGGAAACAAAAAATGAATTACTGCTCCAAGACAGAACTAACATACTGTGACTCTGTGAGACACTCCTCTGGACAAGCAGAACAGAATAATTTTATTCATTCCAGTGGGGGAATGAGACTGTCTTCACTGATGAACTAATTAAGTTCCTTCATCTTCAGTACCCCACTCCTATAAATCCCACCAAAACCCATCAGAACAGTAAAAATCACATACAGGTATGTGATTTATTATTATTATTTATTATTATTATTTAAAAAGAAACAAAAAACAAAAAAACACATAGTGCAACCATTCACATGCTCTATTTTATCCATGTATTTTTGCACTTGATCATATCAAAATCTAAAAGCTTATTTACATGGCAGATTACTGTAAAATCAAATCATGCAAAATAAAAGTGAGGTTTCAAAAGGGTCCTCCTGGTCATTTGTGTTGTGTAGGCAAGACTTAGATCCAACTTATGATGCAGTAGCTTAGCTAAAGCCTTGTTACACACACTGATACCAAATGGTCGTTGCTGGTATTATTACATCAATAATATATATTTTTTCCCCATATACAGAGAGGTTAAAGGTTTCATGAAAATCCTGGAAGAAGTAACTGAAGAGTGGTCAGACTGTTGGCATGTCTTCCCCCTCCCTATGCAGAGGAAATAGCATCATAGTAAATATTTTGTCTTGTTTTATTGAAGAAGCAGAGCCTTTCTGATCTGACTTTCCTGGGAAAATAAAAACAAAAACAAAAATGTAGCTAATAGAATATCTTACTGAAGGATCCTCTTGAATGAAGGAAGGGCACTTGTGCACCATGGGGACCATGGGTAAATGTACTACGCCTTGATGTGGAGGCCTGGTAGAGCAAATATGATTGGTGAGCCACTGGCCCTCCTGTTGTGATTTAGCTGCAGTGAAGAGAACACTGCTCAGTGGCAGGGGCACTTCTTTCGGCACAGGATCTGAGATGGAATCTTCAGCATAGCTATTGACAGCTTCCAGGGAGGGCAATGAAGTGTAGTGATTAAGCACACTTTATAGCTCTACAAGGATTATGCCTCAATACTAGATCTGCTTGCCATGCAACGTGTCCTTTTCCCAAATGCTTTACCAAAAGGTTCCCAAAAAGCATGAACATGAGATAGGCATGGATGCTTATGTTTGCTTTTTTCTCCATATGTCCCATGTCTATGTTGGCATGAAGGTGTCATTGCTTTCCTATTGCTGCCCACAGAGGACCCTGGTAGCTGTTCCCTGCTGTTTCTGGTTCAAATTGGACAATTGTTCTTCAGGTTTCCTTCAAAGGTCAGACTGATCAACAGAGCTTGTTTGTCTCATGCCATTCCAGTAGATTCCTGTTCATCCTGGACTGAGCAGCCATTGCAGGCATCCTCTCCATCTGCACCAGCAATTTGTTAACTTTGCTTCATGGCAGGCTGGTGGGATTATTTCCCTACACAACTGAGAGGTGCCTATGATTAAACAATGAGGCAAAATTGAAGACCTGCGCTGAAAGGCAGTTCTGCCAAAGCTCTTGACTATTAAAATGTGCTCAGTTACATGCACTGTGTATCATCAGCAGGGAGCTAGAGATTACCTAGCATGACTGTGAATTGCTAGCTGGATGGATTTTTGACAGAAACTTTATCATACAGGTAGAATGTTTCCTTTTTCCTCTTCTGATAGTGTCATAGTATCATAGTATCATAGTATCATGCGAGTTGGAAGGGACCTTAGAGATCATCGAGTCCAACTCCCGGGTTTCGAGCCCCCTGTGTAGCGAAGCGGCACTTCTACCCCTGCGCCACAGGGGGGGGATTCGAACCCGGGCCCTCCAGTGCCGCAGGCAGCAGCTTAAACCACTGCGCCACTGGGGGCACAGTGTCACAGTGTCAAAGTATTAAATGAAAATACAAATATGGATAGAAATGTCTTACCCCATTTGTCAGCAGTGCCACATCATCTGTCTCAGGGCTAACATTTCAGTGCTAAGAGGACCACAGTGATGAGCTGAATCACTGTGAGGAAGTACAGGACGAGGGCAATGTAACACCATTGCGCATTCTTGGAGCAGGCTGCTATTGAAGAGAAAAGGAAGAAAGCTCTCACAACAGACAAAAGCAACTGTTTTTTTTTTGTTGTTGTTGTTGTTTTTTTCTTTTTTTTTTTTTTTTCTTTTTCTTTTCCCCAAGTTATGTATCGTTCATGGTGAGGAGGGAGAGGGTTAGAGGAAAGAGTCTTGCTGGAAGGAAGCTGTCTCTTCACTGTGATCTACACATCTAGTGCCTGTAGAAAGTAAAGTTACAAGGATATCTTCAATGTGCCGTAGATACAATTGAAAAAGTTGGGTTTGCTTTTTGTTATTTCCCAGTTAAATATATTTATAGAAACTTAATATTAATTTGGATTTTTTTTTCATTAATTTTAGTTACAGTTATAACTTCAGTTATTAAGTGAAAATAAGAAATTGGCTAGTTCTAGTTTTTGTCGTGCTACATGCTGAGAAGATGCCTAAAAACATCACCTCTCATTTTCTGAAGCTGTGCACAGCTTTGCCAGCACTCTCACCTTACTCCACAGTTCACTGGCTGTGGCTGCACTGCTCTGCCAGTGCATTTTGCTCAGCGATACACCTAGCTGTTTTGTCCCTGAGTATCCTTTGGAAAATGACTCAATACAGTGGTACTAATATGGTTTATTATTCTGAGTTTTCACAGCTGAAGACTCAGAAGGAAATTATGATGTTCTCCTTTAAGTTTTTTGAAAAAGCTTTCAGAGGTAACTCAGAATTCTACAGACTGCTTTTCCCAGAGAGGCTCTTACCACTCTTTTTAAGCACAACAGAGAAATATGTATTTATTAGTTCTTGAATCCCTGCCTCCATCATTTTCTGCTTTTGGCACTGTAATCCTGCCCAGGGTCTCTGCTTGTGTTCCTCTGATCCCTATTCCTTCACACTTTTCATACTGATCTGTATGATAAAAAAATTAATATAAATAAGAATTAGAACAGGCACCTGATTTCCCTATTTGAGAAACAGTTCTCTATAATATTTTCATAAGTGACTGGTATAGAAGGATGTTTTGAGTATTTTTGCTGGCAATACTGATTTAGTAGTGGAGTATTAGGAGTTGTTGATTCTGTCGAGGGTGGAGAGGCTTTGCAGAGAGATTTAGACAAATTATAGGGCTGGGCAGTCACTAACTGCATGAAGTTAGTTTAATAAGAGCAAGTTCCAGATTCTGCACCTGAGAAGGGGCAATCCTAGCTATGTGTATAAACTTAGGGATGAGATTCTTCAGAGCAGCCCTGCTGAAAGAAGTTTGGGGGTCTTTGTCAGCAGTGAGTTGAACATGAGTCAACAGTGTACCTAGGCAGCCAGGAAAGCCAACTATATCCTGGGGTACATCAAGCATGGAATTGCTAGCTGGTTGAAGGAAGTGATTGTCCCACTCTACACTGCACTTATACAGCCTCATCTTGAGTACAGTGTGCGGTTTTGAGTGCCACAGTACAAGAAAGACATAGAATTACTAGAAGGTGTCCAAATGAGGGCTAAAAGGATGGTAAAAGGGGAATATGGTAATAGGAAAGAATATGAGGATCAGCTGAGGTTCCTTGGTTTGTTCAGACTATAGGAGACTGAGAGTAGACCTCATCATGGCCTACATCTTCCTCACAATAGTGAGCTGAGGGGTAGCACTGATCTCTCTCTGGGAACAAGTGAGAGAACCTGAGGGAAAGCCATGAAGCTGAGATAGGGGTGGTTCAGGCTGGTTCAGAAAAATGTTCTTCACCAAGAAGGAGGTCAGGAACAGCCTCCCCAAGAAAGTGGTCATCATAGTATCACAGTATCATAGTATTGTGCAAGTTGGAAGGGACCTTAGAGATCATCGAGTCCAACTCCCGGGATTCGAGCCCTCTGTGTAGCAGAGCAGCACTTCTACCCCCTTGCACCACAGGGGGGATTTGAACACGGGCCTCCAGTGTTGCAAGCGGCAATTCTACCACTGCACCACCGGGGCACAGAGCTTGTCAAAGTTCAAGAGAGTTTGAACACTCTCAGACATACAGTCTGATTTTTGGATGATCCTGTGTGGAGCCAAGAGTTTGACTTTGTGATACTTAAGGGTCCCTTCCAATTCATGCTATTCTATGATTCTATAACAATTCTCTGATTCTAAAATTCTGCAAACCTGGAAATATGGATAGCATAGGCAAAATCAGAGAAGAGAAGGGGGTAAGGACTGAAGTATAAAAAGGCAGTCAACAAACATAAGATGAAGAAATATCAAAACAAGACATTGCATCACTTACAATAGTTATGATTCTGCAGTACGATCCCAAATGCAACAACACAAAATAAGAGTGAACTTAAAAGAAGCCAGTAAACTGGTTTTACTTTTATGACAGCAGGAATGAGATATGCATATAATCCACTTTTCTTTCTCAGTGACTGCCACTTTTAATAAGAAACATTGCCCGAAACTTTCAGTTTCTTTTTCCCTCTAGTAAGGCCAAATTAACCCAGCAATAGGAACATTTGTTCTCACTTAGCACTTTCCGCAGCTAACATTTTTTTTTTTTTCCTAAAAATAGCTTGCTGTTCTGCTGTGTTGCATGAGTGCAGATATTTTCTTTCCATCTCTTACTCATGTTCACCTCAGATACATGAATTAAAACTCATACCCAATATATTGCTTCACTTTGAGAAACAAAATTTACTTCAAGGGTAGGTCCCAGTTTTTGAAAAAATAATGCAATGTATCTTAACATTTGCACTTCAGAAAACATCAGATACACATTATCTGAACTTAATGAATAACTGTTTAAGGCCTAATTATCACTTTCTAAAAATAATTCCATTTCTGTGCTTTAAATGATATTGCTGATCTGTTTATTATTTCTAAATGAATTTGGAAATGAAAAACAGTACATGGAAATCATTGCTAAAAAGAATAGAGTTTTCTATTATGTCTATTGCAAACCTTTAACCACATGTTCTAAGCATAATCTCAGGATCAGGGATCAGAGAAAAACAGATCAAAATTATCTGCAGAAAAGATGAAGAGTGATACTGTCTCATACTCCATAAAAGTGGTATTTGTGTGTTGAATGAGTGTGGAGTCACTGTGTTTTGTACGGATCTACTCGCTAAAGGCATGAGACAGCAGTTTGTCTGCCACTTGCTCCACTTCAGGTCCTGATTCTCCAGCAGACTGCAATGCTGCACATTCATTTGCTTCTGGGGTCCTTCTGGGATGATCTAACTGGTTCCTTCTGGGAGGAATCCCAGTTGTATTTCACAGAACCATTTCCTTTTAATGGTGCAGACAGGAACAGTGACAACTCCTTCTCCCCAGAAGTGATCTATAGCACTATACCCTAAGGATATTACCATAGTTTACGTAAGAATCAATCTCGTTCAGTTCCTGGCAGCATGTTACAGTGTATTCTGTGCCATGTAGAAGCCAACCAACCCAACAAACCCATCCAACTCAATCACCACCAAACAACAGCAACAAAAACAAACAACAGCAACAAAAACAAACACAGAAACAGACAAACAAGCAAACAAGCAAGCCATACTTTTTCAGTGTTTAAATTCAGACATTTCTGAACCAAAACACAGCTGAAGAAGGGAGATCAGAGGCCAGAGATTCTACTGAGCTGGCGTGTTCCAGGCTGCACACAGTGAGCAACAGAGGCACAACACTGTCTACAGCAATGTGCCCTAAGGTCATCTCTTGCTCCCAGGTGCAATGCACCTGAACTTCAATTTGCCTAAACCATACCTACATCTCTCTGGACATCTAACACCAAGCAACTCTTCCATTACATGTAAATGTGTAATTACAAAGATAAACAAAGCAGATAACATGTAATGAAAAAGTTTTAGACTTCCTGCTGTGTTGCAGTACTTTGATGCGTAGTATTTGGTACACTGTCCGGGGTGTCAGATTCATGCCTCCTTTTCACCTCAGCGTAGGTTATTCCATCACCTGCAGAAACAAGAAGTACTCCAGTTAGAGGAGCTGCCTGAGATTAAGCTATTGTGGTTCTCATTGGATCCAGCACCCCCACCTTCCCACGTCAGGCTTTCTTGGAGAAAATGATAAGAGCAAGAACACAGACCAGAAATTGCTTTTGTTTTATTTTTTCTGGTAAACTTTTCATGTCACTGGATGAATTTGTCAAAAAGGAAGTACTAGAAGAGCTTTCACACATAATTGTTCCACTGGGCAGATTTCCAAATAAGTACAGTAGAAATTAGACAGATATTAAGTCTTAGGAAATTTTAAAGAAGTTAATACTCTTATTATTCCATATCTTATCCACATATATATGTTTTTTGTTGGCATTTAAGCCAAGTTATTCAACGGCAACATGTGGGGGACTATTTTTTTTTCTGTGTATTTCTCAATAAACCTTTTCTTTCTAGTGAATTTGGATCTTTGACATAGGTACAAACCATGCCTGTTTTTCACTGTCTCTTTTGCACAGAGGAACACAGTTCCTACTTGAACAAAGCTATGCTGCACTGCACGTGCAGAGAAGCAAGCTATTTTCCCTTATGAATTAAATATCACTTTCAACAGTTGATTGTATAAAATCATGTCAAATATTATGTAAACTGTAAGCATACTGTTTTCATTTCACCCACAGATTATTCTTCCTTAAGTTCTTTCTTCCAAGTATTTAAAACTACCTGGTTTCACAGACTGCTTGCAGATATTGGCTGCAATGAAAGAATTGCCTTGGGCTGACAACATTTATGCAAAACAAGCTATGGCTTTTCTGTTATTGGGAGGCTACTTCCATGAACAATAGTATTTCCTCATGTTATGCATAGATTCTCCAGTATTTTGTATGGCACTATCTCACATTACGTTTTCAAAAGTGATATAGCAGAGGACGGCGCTCCCTACCACTCACTGCTGTAAGTCTCCCTGTTCTGTGTCTAGTGGTCAGTCAATAGAGAACTCTCAATTGTCCTCTCTGAAGAAAGAGGACTGTTTGCTCAGATTGTTTAGCCTTGACTTCACTGTACTCATAACCTTTAGCGGCCTTGCCTACAATTGTCAGTTATATTCAATGAATGTTTAAGCTAGCATCTCCATAACATTAGAGATCTCTTTCACAATATTAGTGCAATTTCAGTAACAAGCGCTAGACACCACACTCAAAGGAGTCAAAGATGTTTAGGTACTTGATTTCTACTGCCATCATGATGTCTGTCTGCATCATGTAAACAGTGCTTTAAAATTCATATACTTATATGTATGCTGGGAAGACATCTGTCTGCCTAGACTCTGCACAGACCCATTGGCCCAATTAAGCAACATCGTAAAATCAGAAAAGCTCACAGTAGCATATATAAGGGGTTAGATAAGTTAGATCTGACTGCAGATCTAACAAGGTGAGGAGTTGCCCTATGGCATATTTTCTCCTCCATCTTCTGTTATTGAATCCCTCCATGGACTGTCAACGTAGGGAGAGGGAAAGCAGAGGATGATGAGGACATACCTGACAGACCTCTGCGGTTTTCTATAGATGTGGCCATGGAAGGAAGAGACTGTACTTTTTTTATCAACTGCAAGTTGTTTACTATGCATCTTAAGTCGTCCCGTTTTCCCAGTCTGTGTACATCAAATTAGTTTGCCAATAATGTATGAAATAAAACACCTTCTTAAGAGAGAAATCAAAGAGATTTTTCCTCTGGAGTGTCATGGAGAAGATGAATAAGTGAAAATTTCAACAGCACAAAATATAGGACTCAAAGTGGACACTAATAGCTCTTGCCATAATATGCAGAACTCCAAGGCAGCAGCACTGCTGAGGATAAACACAGAAGAGAAGCAGGGTACAAACTGTTGGGAGTTGGGCACAGTGCTCACAGGGCAGTAGGCCAGACCTAGAGTTTTATGGCATGGTAAGACGGCTTAGAGGTATCCGTCAGTATGAAAACCCTTTTCTTTGGCATTCTAAGCTACTACTCCTGTATTGTAGGAGCAACTTTGTTCTTTTTCAGGTCATATCAATGATGTAAAGTGAAATGTATGCAGAATTAAGATGGCAGCTGCTGCTTCCTTTGCACATTGCCAGGCAATCTTCTGGCCTCACTGTAGTTTGGCAAATACCAAGCTTTTGACTAAGGAAAGAAACATCCTCAAAGTGCTAGAGCTTCTGAGGTCTGTGTTAGGCTTATGAAAATTTGTGAATCTAAACTGTATTAATACTAAGCATTATTAAAATCTCCGTCACGTTGAATGCAACATCTTTCTCACACAGAACGTGGGGAGTGACAAGAGTTCACAGCACCTAGCACAAGAGAAGGGCCGTGCAGTTTCCTCTGCTGTGCTGTTCTAGCCATTGAAAGCAACTGAGCACATGTATAAATCGAAGATGAAGCCCATAAAAATATGTAATGGGTATGTATGTACATGAAAACATGAAAGAAGAATATTAGTTAAATCTGTCAGCTGTTTTTTTCACTATGTCTCAGTAGGATGCACAGATAATAGGTGGTAAATTCAAAACTGATTTAAAGCTTTTCTTCACGCAAAGTTAATCAGCCTGTGGGAGTCATTGCTACAGGATTTTATTAAAAGACTTATTAGACACCTCAGGGAGCAACAAGAACATCAGTATTACAATGGAAAAGATTTTTCAAAAATAATTGAAGGGATGGACTCCACAGTCATATCCTAAAGTGTAAGAATAACTTTTTTGCCTGAAATTTAGTTTTTTTTTTGTTGGCCACATAATTTGCCATCCAGTTTTTTTTTGTTTTTTTTTTGTTTTTTTTTGTTTTTTTTTTAAGTACAGTCATATAATATTGGCAACTTTCAGAAATATGTTATAGAAGTAGAAGGCTCTCAAGATAACCCACAAATGCAATTTTTAAGCATATTTGATCAAAGTATATTAAAAACTTAGAGAAAACAGCTAGAAGTACAATAATAATGAAAGCATTAAAATGTAGTTTGGATTTCAAAGGGTAGTATCAGATGATGAAACATAATTTAAATGGAACAGGCTTTTATAATCCTGAATTTTGAAATAATTCATAGAGATGATTGTATTGGATATATTTGCATCATCACGTAAGTACTTACAGAGTAATTCTACAATCTTGACAGTTTGTCTTTTCTGCAGTAAACTGGTTATGATCATGCAGTCTAATGGACAAACTGACTTAACATATGAAAGCTGTAGATAGATCACTAATACAGATATTTTTAGTACTATGCACAAAATGGAAAACCAACAGAATTTATTTTTATAGAATAAAAGCTGGTTTTATTCTGTAAACATTTGACTTCTATGCTATAACCTCTGAATATAATCTTAAATAGTTTTCTTTTTTCTTCCCATATTTAATTGACTCATAGTTAACAAAGGTCCATGTTTTTGATTAAAATAATAAGAAGTAACTAGATCACATTTCTTATAAAACATGAGTGATATCCATTAGTGGATATCTCTGGCAACTTATTGAAAGTACATTTTTAAAGTAATGTAGCTTTATGGTGGAAGGCATCAGTAGGTCATACACATATGACCATGTTACAGAAATATCTCTTGATTCTTGACTTGTGTATGTACGACTTGCAGAGGAGGGAGAATGGCACTGAGACAAGGAAAGAGAGAGAAAGAATGAATGAAAAGAAAGGAAGACACTGTTTTACAATTAAAAACAATTTCTGGCATTTAAGAAAATTAATTCAAGTAAAATTTCAATTGTAGCTTATGCTGTAGGAGAGAGAAATAGATCCAGTGTCCTGAGTGCCATGTAACTGCACATGTTAATGATTTTGTATTAATGTTTTGCGTTTCTGCGTATTTCAGAAGCAGCACTTTTCAGGGATTTTAGAGGCAAGTCTTTACTTTTCATGAAATTCAACAGTCATTCTCCTGATGGACAACATAAATTTTCCAACTGGATTAATATGTAATAGACAGATAAATAGTAATATTTCTAAAAATGCTTTGAAGAAGATTTCAGTGTGTTCTGGATGTTTCAATTGAAAAAGAAGAAAGTTTTAAGAACGTGTTGCTGAAGGAAGAAAAAAATATATAAGTAAGTAATATTAAGATGGCCATTTGTTACCTGCATTTGCAGTCTGTGAAGTACAATTCACTCTCTGCTCAGGTGATAACTCTGCATAAATCACCTTACTTGCCATTTTGAAGAAGTGTCTTCAGATCTGCAATCGAAATGGACTCACTGAAGCAGTAATACCCCATATGACATCCTTTCTGGCCTCCTCCCACCCATCACACCACAGCAGGTCAAAATAGAAGTTTAGCTGTCTGTAAAATGGAAGGAAACTGAGATGCTTCATTTTCTTTTTTCTCATGTAAATTCTCACATTTTATCATTATTTTTAACCCCTCCAGTTGATATATCTCCAATAAAAACACCACAGTTATGATTTTTAACAACTTGCTCATAATTTGTGACCTTCAGCCCACTCATAATTTTAATCTGGGACGTGACATGCCAATATGCAGAGCATGCTCATATCCTGTTCAAACTAATTGGACAGTTAAACCTTTTTTAACAGGAAAAAAATCAGTATGTAATTTTCAAGTCACTTCCCCCTAAACTTTGCTAGTTTAAAATTGAAACCAGAAAATAACAATGAAAGGAGAAAGACACTGATGAAACATCTCACTGATATATTTTTCTGCTTCATTATTCTATAATGAATAAAATTTGGATTTGAAAGAACGTAATCCTATTATGTCCATTCTTTTTTTATTTTTAGTTTTTTCTCCACATATATTTTTTTTAAATATGGTAATTTAATACGTTGCCAAATCTTTGAATTCTATGCCCAGAGAAATTTCTTCTCTTCAGTCAGCTGTAGATGACATGTTGATACCTATGACTCAGGTGCATCAGAGCTGAGTCTGCCCCATGAGTACTTTGCAAGCTGCTCATCAAATGTTCCCATTAAAAACAGTCAACATCCTACTTTTGTTTTACCCCCTTCTGTTGGAAGAGTGCATTCAAGATTAAGTCAATGGAGTTATCATGATAGTAAGTTAAGAAGTTCAATATTCTGCTCCCTTGGGTCCAGCCATGAAAGGATATTGGCTTTTTCAGCCTAAATCATTAAACACTTTCAAAAAAGGGCTGTCATGCTGTTAATTACCCTAGTAACAAAAAGGCCAAGTGTAATTTCCTTTTCTCTCAGGAACAGGTTTAAAGTGATGTGGCTTGCTACTTCTTACCTGATAATGCCAGGCTCTCTATGGAGTCTACCAAACTATGTACAGAAAAAGAAGAGACATCAAAAGTCTTGGCTTTTTTTTTTTTTTTTTTTTTTTTTTTTTTTTTTTTTTTTTTTTTTTTTTTTTCCATTCTACCTCAGTGACTTGAAGTATATGTAACCTATCAGCCATACTCGAAGACTTACTGAACTGCCCTGTTCAAACTGGAAAAACAGGGACTATTACCCTTTCAGAGACAAGAAGGGAGAAACTGAATATCCCTAGATAAGATACATCTGCCTTGAAAGGCCAGAATAGCACTGTGAAACATTACAGCTACTTTTTGTTTGAAGGATCTTTAGGAAACTGCTTAATATCTTGCTACTTTATGCCATGGTAACAGAGTTAAATTTACAGCATCTGTACCAGCTGTGCAAGAAGAGGATTCATCATCTCTGGGCCAAGCCTCCAGCTGCCTCATGATACCACAGGCACATTTTTGCTGTTCAAGAATAACTTCTGTGGAGGGACCTGAATGTATTCACCCTGCCTGTTAGCTGGTATAACTGTTTGCACTCTGCTGCTTGTATTCCACAGGTTTCTCCAGTGTGTACCACCCCAACAACTTACCTGTATCATGCACTAAGATTTTGTTCATTCAGTAGGATGGTTGCAGGTGAATTTACACTTGATATCATGCCATCTTTGAGCAGCCTGTAGGCGAAAGGAAACTTATTTGCAAAGGGCATTTTTAGTAGCTTGGCTTGCCACTAGTCTAAGCCATGTGTGGTTTAGGACAGTCATCCTCTACAGAAAGGTTTCTGACAAGAGGAAATGAGCACCATTACATTGGCCTGCTTTGTTTTATGCACCTGGGATGATAAGCAGTGCACTTACTTTGAAGACTGCTCCACTCCTTTAGCACCTCTTTCTCCTGTTGGGGACATTCAGGGATCATTCATTTTGTTTGTAAGATAAGATGATAGGCCGCTGGAGTCACTTTCTTTCTACTGGTTGGAAAGTAAGTACAAGTAAACATCTTAGATGTGCCCTTAGGCACCTAAATGAGGAAGCAGACAATCTCAAGATTACAGCATTTTTGTTGAAAGGAGCCATCTCCTCCTTCCCTGCCACAAGTGATGGTTCAACTGTTGCCTGAAATTGCAGTTAAGATACTTCAAGGCAAAGTCTTTCCTTCAGTAAGATAGTGTGAGAAAAGTATTTGTATGGGCTCATTGATGCTAAACTGTGCCCTCGCTGCCAGTGATGTAAACCTAGATTGACTTTACTAGCATTTTTCTAGATTTATTTATTGCAGAGTCCAAGGCCTATAAGATACCTGGAAAAAGGAGAAAATAGGCTTTGGAAGCTCAGAAGCTGGTGATGTTCGGTCACTGTTTTCCCATGCACAGAACTGACAAAATTACTTCATCAGAGAATTTGGGAAAAATATGTTAAGATGTATGTACCATTAAAAGGCTAATTCAAGGATTTGGAGGAGGTTTTTGCTCTTTTACAGTTATCCTTTTTATTTAAATAATACAAAATAGTCACTAGATGTCTCCACCTCACCACAAAATATATTTCATTTGAACCAAGGAAATGTTTGTATGCTTATACAGCCTTTTAAAAATATTATTTCTACTAAATAACTTAATGGAGATAACTAGAGTGTAAAAAATAAAAGGGCAAATAAGCTGAGTACTGGCTACAAAATCCTGGAGCACAGAATAAAGAATTGTAGAGATACTGAGATACACACACACACCTATAACTGACATATCATCTTAATAAAACCACCTGAAATTTAAACCAATCCCAACAGAGGGACAGGAGGAAGAAACAGGTGGCCAGTATTGCAGACAAATGAGATGACCATCTCCTGTGATTAGTTATGATAGTGGTAGAGGTGGTGGATGGAGTCAAAGATCACAGTACATATCTCAAGACATTTGTCTAAGCAGACCATGAAAATGGTGGCAAGTCTTCATCTACAATGAAGAAGCATGGCACAGCAGGCAGCATGCTGGCAAAGGTCAGAGAAAAGCAAACCAGAGATAACTGTCCCCAGGCTACTCTCTGCCACAGGCAGCAACAACCTTTCATCCAAAAACTGACTCATTTGATTTCTTGCATACATTTTTGCTCTGTTTTGGGACTTCAAGCTCCCATATAGCATCTTGTTAAAGGAAATCCCTTGGTTTAGGTTTTTTTTGTTTGTTTTTCCCCTCCCTGAAATACATAAAATTATCGTTGTTTCACTAGGACAGAGCAGTAACATGAAAGCTTACAGAAGCCCTTTCACAGCCTTTTTTTTTTTTTTTTTTTTTCCCCCTCACACTTACTGAAAAGACTAAGTATGATGCTGGACTGGGGCACACACAGGTAATATGAATTACTGAAGAAATCAGAGGCAAGGGAAGTATTGATGCATGGACCTTTCTCCACATATTGCCTTACTTGCTGTTGATTTTTAGTGAAGAACAACAGCATGCCTGGTGAGAGAAGACTATTTTGAGTGTTGTACAGTGATGCATAGTGACAATAATGCAAAGATGGTACAAGAAAGATGATAATAAGTATCCAAATCACAGTATCACAGTATCGTGTGAGTTGGAAGGGACCTTAGAGATCATTGAGTCCAACTCCCGGGTTTCAAGCCCTCTGTGTAGCAAAGCGGCAGTTCTACCCCCAGCACCACAGGGGGGATTCGAACCCCAGGCCACCGGTGTTGCAAGCAGCAATTCTACCACTGCTCCACCGGGGCACACAAATGGTTATTTAAAGGAAAAACTCACCCAATAGAGGCTTTCAGTCTACTGGAAAATGCTGAAACAATCACCACTGAGGAGCAGTCCCAAAGAGACTGGTGGTCAGCCCTTAAATGAGGTCTAGAGGGGGTGGAGTCAGGTTCCACCCCTTCCAGGAGCACAGCTGAATTACCCTCACCTGTGTTCCCACAGCTGATCTGAAACTTGCCTCAGCTGATTAATCAGAGGTTCAGGCTGTGATTACCAGTTTCCCATACAAGTGTGTCTCCAGTTTTCTTGAGAGACTAGAGACACAATACTGTTTCCTTCTGCAGTTATCAGGAGGAAGCTTCACGTGAGACTACCTGTAATTCCTTTATTTTGAGTGTTTGAAGACCTTTGTAAGCCTCTGCAGAGAAGAATGGATTTATTATGCAGTGCATGTCATAAATAGAACCAAAATGAGATTGGGTTGCAATTCATAATTAGCTGTTTTATGCCAAAAAGTAATACAGCAATTAATACACAATGTTTAAAAAAGGCACTTATTTTAAAAGCTTTATGATGTATTAAAAAATCAGAACTATTGAGAAACACCACCAGAAACTATGGTAGTTAACGCAAAATCCTTAACCATATTAACAACATTTTGAATTGATAAATAGAAAGTTTAACTGGTGTGTTATTTTTAAAGAAAGAATTATGGAATTTTATTGCTGGTAGTATTAGTATTTGCAGTCATATTGGTAAGTGCTCTCTTAATTTGGATATGAGTTTGAAAGAGCCAAAGCGTTGAATACGCAACTGTCCCTTGCTCAACTCACCTAAACTATCATTTGCAAGCTTGGATAACTTATTTCTGATTGTACAATCTGGAAGAAGTATTGTATACAAATTGAGATTTTATAAAAGATATAAACAATGAATACTATTCCCAACTGTTTCAGAGGGTGCTGCCATTTTGTTTCGGTCAGCTGTGTTCTGTGCTGCACCAGGGACTTATAGTCCCCTGACTGAAGAATGATCCTGGGATGGAACAAAGTATTCTGACAGTTCTAAGAAAACTAAGAAAAATATTTGTGGCTATCACTGCAAATACCTATTTTTGGAGAGAGAGGTAACCTTGGTAGTTTATATGGTTTTTGCAAAGACTTTGTTTGCAAGCAGGTGTTCCACTTGGGCTCTATATTATGCACTAGCCATGCAGGTACAGCATGCAAGTAGAAAAACCCTGCAGACCCTGAGAAAGAATAAAGGCAGGAGAGAGGCTGGGATGGCAGAAAGAGAAAAAAGTGCA
The DNA here is from genome assembly GCF_039878825.1 of Excalfactoria chinensis. Taxonomy (NCBI): domain Eukaryota; kingdom Metazoa; phylum Chordata; class Aves; order Galliformes; family Phasianidae; genus Excalfactoria; species Excalfactoria chinensis. Next base: position 72,823,784 of record NC_092825.1, read on the forward strand.
CTTTGAAGCAGGGGATACCCTGCTGGCACCACCTATGTTATCTACTGCCATGTTCCCTCTGTCCTTGGTGGTTTGCTATCTCTAGAGTCAGTAAGTGCACTTGCTTAGGGAATTTCTGTTTGCTGCTTACTGGGAAAATTTTAAATATATGCCCATGTGTGTGAGAGTGTGTACATGTTAAATAGAACTCGTTAAACCCCTGTGCTGTTCTGAGTGCATAGTTTGCTTGCCTCTGCTCCTGAGACATCCTGCCTCTCAGATCCAAATATGTTGTATTTGGATACAGGCACCTCTTCCTCAGCTTGTTCTTTTGAAATTGGGGCTTGGAATTGTGTGCTGTGAATACGTAATGCATGAATACAGGAAGCTGGAAAGTGAAGTGATTATCCAAGTGTTACTGCATATAGTTCCAAAGACAGATAGATAGAATGAGGCCATTTTCACCACATGAATTACAAGGTCTCAGTATATATATATTAAAAAAAAAAAAAAAAAAAAAAAAAGAATGTCACTTCTATATAAGTATCAACACTTGGACTGTGGAAGAGAACACAGGCAGGTGACTCCTTTAGCACCCGAGGTTCTGAAACTCTACTTTATTCCTGTACGATCTGTGCCTTGTCTCTATGCTATAATTCAATTCCAGAGCTTTCTGCCTTATCACAAACTCAGGAGATTCAAGTATTAAGCTAGCAACTTGAATCATCATCAGGGAAGGAAAAGCCCTGTTTTGCTTCCATATAGTCCTACCAACAGGTCAGAAGTAGCGTGTAGAACCAGCTACTTTCTCCTTCAAAAAGACAAGTAACAGCTGTTATGATATTCTCTATGCAGGTAAACAAACAGAGATGGTACGAGATACTTGGTCCATGGAGGAACTGGCTTCTCCCTGCTGCTTATTAAAAAGAATCAAAAGCATCAAAATTATCCTATATGCTGTTTTGGTTTTATTTATTTATTTTGCACATGTGGTGTTGGGTAGAAATATCTCTTTATCATCTGATGAACTTCCGCATTCTGAAAAATGGTACCTGTGTTTTTTCCTAGCACTATCTGAAAGCCTTCTAAAAAGAATGATTATGAGTATCCACTAGACATGGAAGTGTTAGAGTTCAAACACTGCAGCAACTCTAAATTTTTAGCTGTGCTGCACCCAAATTTGATGTTCTCAAAGCTTGGCAGCATGAACATTGCAGCCCTCCCAGGACAGGTCTCCAATGCTGTCTTTCAGGGTCAATAAGGAGTAGTGAAATAGAACCTGTCTCATTTGTAGTTTCTTCCCTTATGTCAGGGATGAAGTCTATTCACACCTACAACTTCTCTTCCTTCCCCTGTCGACTCATTACATCTTTAATTGATACTCTGTGGAGACTTAACAGTTAGTGCAGGAAAAGTCAAGCATGGTAGTTAGAACTGTCTGGGATCAGACTCTCCAACTTCCCTTTGTAAGGATTCCTGTCCTAACAGAGACAGCACCAACCAGAGATAAATCACAAATGAGATGGAAGAATAAAGGATAAGACATCTTTGCAAAACATGATCTGAGAAGAACTTGTAAAACAAACATATCTTGCAGGTATATGGCAGGAAATGCTAGCTTAGCACCTGTCTGTGATTCTTGCTTGCTGAACAGAACAAAGGGTGATAGACTTCATAGGATACAAAGACACCTCAAGATGAGCAAAACAACGAACACTGAACCCAGATTATGAAGTGAGTATAAACAAAGGGTACCTACTGGAGAGGGATGAGTCTGTGTAAGGCAAACCAAGAAAAATGTGAACCCTGAGTTCTCTACTTGTACACTAGTTACAGTCTTCGGTTGTGTTCTAGTGTGTGACAAGGCACCAGTCCATAGCAGTGGGTTGGAACTGGATGATATTTAAAGTCCCTTCCATCCGAAGCCATTCTATGATTCCACAGTTTTGTGATTATATAATTATATAATTCCATGATTCTGAGATCAAAACTCAAACGGGATACTATTGGAATTCAGCCCTAGGGAAACAGGGAGTTCAACTCTGAAATCAGAGCAGTAGTACAAGTCAAGTCATGTAGTTAAATTTGCACCACAAGTCAGTTGGATTCCTGGGTTGAACTGCACATCCTGTTACAAAAGGTGTTGAATTCATGTTGCTACTTCGTCTACTTATGTCTCTGCATGCAATGAAGGACATACTGTCACTGTCACACATGCAGATAGGGTGTCATCTGCAGTTGTTAGCAGATCTACTCTGTGCGTGACTTGAACTGATAGCAGTGCTACTCCTATAATGTCACTGACTGAAATTACTCAGCAACGACCATTAACAGCAGAGAGCGTGTCTATGTGCCTTTGAGAGTGCACAGTGAAGAACCTGAGCTCATTCATCTGGCTGTCTCAGCAATGCCACTTAAGTTCCAGACTGTCAAACTCCAAATGCTGGGCAGAGCAATCCCAGAAAAAAAAACACCCTTTTCTGAGACAGTGAATACTAAAAGCAGGTCTGAACTGGCACATATTTTCATGCTTTGCCAAAAGTCTTACAACTCAAGACCAAAAAAATCACTCCTCCCTCCAGCCTCTGGTACGTAGCTGACAAGCACACAGTGAGCCCTGCTGTTTCATGGGCCTCACCAGAGTTTGTATACTGCTAGCTAAGTATATTAGCCAAGTGGCTGAAAGGAAAGGAGTGATAAGGGACTCCACTTGGAAAAGTCATAATACATTAAGTGACTGAATCCTCAGAGAAGTTTTGTCAAACGGACACACAGAACCCAGAATTCAGCTGTGACAAGTGTCTGAAGCTTAGAGTTATTTAGGCAACATTTCTCCCCAGTGTCAGTGAACTAAAAATAATGCAACTACTGAATCATTAGATGTGGAAAGATGACAATGAGGTCATAAGTAGTCTGAAACAAGCTGAGCTTCTGAAGCATTTATAACTGCAAAGCTGATCAGTAGGCAGTAGTGTGTAGTCACAAGCAAAAGTTGTGTTCGGATTATGGTGATATTAATATTATAAAGCTGCAGTTGTGCCTCTATCTCAGCAAATCAGGATAATTCTGTGTAGCTGAGTTTACAAAAAATATCCATAATTTATTTTAAGACACATAACACACAGTGAAAGAAGTTTATTTTTCAAAACTTAACTTTAGTCTGCCAGCTCCTCTGCACTATTCTGTCATGTAATACACTGGCAAGGGGTCAAAGGGAAATTGCAGAAAAACACTTCCCACAGAGACACAGCAAAAGGACCAGGAGCTATTCATGAACAGCAGCCTGGGAGACTGTGACTGGATAGAAGGGAAAAAATCTTCCTCATAAGAGCAGTGCAGTGCTGGGAAAGTTGCCCAGACAGGCCATGGGAGAGGAGAGGAGAGGAGAGGAGAGGAGAGGAGAGGAGAGGAGAGGAGAGGAGAGGAGAGGAGAGGAGAGGAGAGGAGAGGAGAGGAGAGGAGAGGAGAGGAGAGGAGAGGAGAGGAGAGGAGAGGAGAGGAGAGGAGAGGAGAGGAGAGGAGAGGAGAGGAGAGAATATTGCCTTCAAATGAAAATGCTGTTTTTTTTCCCACTAGCTCAAAAAGTCTCACATTTTCCCAGAGTATAGGTGATTGGATCTTGATGGTTTTGAATCATTTAGGAGAGAGCCATGTGATAAAAGTCTGCTTAGATGTGTATGAAATGATGGAAAAGAGAGTCTGAGAGCTCAGGGAACCTCTCTGACCTTTTAGTTCTACATTATGGACATAAGTATGCTGCTGTAAATGATGCTAAGAACTTTAGGGACAGGCAAAGGGCAAATGCTTTGCATCACATTTAGACCAGTCATGCCTTTGGTATGCAGGTTGCTACCTAAGTTGCTATGAAACAAGCCTTATCAGTATCCACTTGACACTATCCATATCTACATGCTGATCAACAACAATTTAGTTATGTTGCATATAAAATGTACCTGAACAGTACTTCTGAGTAATTTGTTCCGTGACTATTTAAAGATTCATTTTTCTTCCCTAAATACTTTTGTTTCTGCATTTAACATAGTTACTTAACACAGTACTGTCAAGAGTAGGAAGGGAAAAGGTCAGTAATATAAGATCAGAAAAATTAAACTTTCCTTTATTTTAATCTATTAGGTTACAATGGCTCCATTGAATATACCAGGAAACAGGAATATGCTATTTAACAGAATAGAAACATCGTTTTCCATCAACGCATTTAGGTTTGTAGAGCCTATCTGTGTTTTCTAAGTAGCAATAAAGCACAAAACCAATAATGTAGCTCTTAAAAGGAATTCTCAGATCTTTGTATACACAGGCTTTGTGTCTTTATGTTATGGAAAGTATTGTTAAGTTTTAGAAGGGCCTTAAAGTTCCAAATCAAATCTGTAAAATCTTTACAAATTAGAAGACAGAAACATTGCCACCAAGTATTCTGCAGCAAAGGCGGGACTCATGAACAAGAAGTCAGAGGCAACTCAGATCTTCTGTCTGTGAACTTACTGGGTGAAGAAGGGAACAACTCAAGCCACTTATGAACTGACACCATTAATATCACTTCAACTGAGTTAGTAAACAATTGTAGTACTTAGTGGATGGAGAAAGGTTAGAAATTGCATTGTCTTTTAAAAGCTCTAGCTGTGGTTGTGATTACATTAGCCCCAAAACATCTCTATATCCTTTTTATATTCCTTTTTATGTGAATAAGTCATGTAGGATCACTAAATGAAATAGCTTCCTTCCTTATATCTAGTTTTCAGACTTTCAGACTTCCTCAGAGCCATAACACAGCATATGTAAACTTCTTAAGGCAGGTAAAACAACTCTCTGTATTAAAACAATGGTTTCCACAATTCACAGGAATTTGTTCATCAATGGCAAGCAATGTCATGTATGCAGTTGTAGCAATGGCACCCAGAGAAAGTCCTCATGTGACTTCTCAGACATCAATCCAGGTAAAGTGCATAATCAGCTCTTGGATGCATACTATTTTCTCTGTCTCCCTTTCACTCTCCCCCTATCGCTTCTTGTTTTGAATTGTCACTTTGTGATACTGAAAGAATGATATAAAGCACTGCATGCAGAAACTACGAGATGGATCAGAAGTTGGAAACAGTGGAAGAGAGCCTCATGAAATTCAGATCAGCAAAGTTGCTTTTAGGTCAATATTGCCATGGAACTCTGTCTTGGTTCTGGCCCACTGCAAGTAACAGAATAAGAAACAGGAACCAATGATTTTTAAATGATTAGGTTTGTTTGTTTTGTTGTTGTTTTAACACATATAATAGAAATACACTGTGTTTGAAACCTGCTAGAATATGCTCCATCAAATTAACCTAGTCTAAAAATTACTAAAAAAACACTAGACAAACTTAATAAGAAAACTTGTGGTGGCTGAAATTGCACACATTGTCACCGAAGGAGACTGAATTACTCCTAAAACCTTACAGTTCTTCCTCCTTGATTTTCCAGTAGTGATTTTCCCAGAACCATATAATCAATTCATGATCACTTCCTATGTTTGTAACAAAAGATCATTGGAATAAGTCAGTATTCAGGTAAATAAAATCACTTAAACTGTAAAGAGAAACATATTTTCCATTACTTGGAAAGAAAAGAAACTTGTTTGTTACAGCAGTTCATCAAAATTCTTTATCACAGCAAGTGTGAACTACATTGTCCCAGTAAGGGCAGACTGAAAATGCACAGCAGGCAGAATAAGATGATATTTTCATGCTTCCAGTATTCATTGGTAATTGGTTTATTTAACAACATCATATAATGAGCATTTTTAGAACATATCCAGCTTGCATTGACAATTAATAATGCTGATGATGCTCTGAATGCATATAAACAGATGTTAACTGTTTTTCTATTTTTGCAAAATAAATTATCTCAGGAATATATATGAGTTCACTCGAATTAGATATATCATCATCATCATAGTATCATAGTATCGTGCGAGTTGGAAGGGACCTTAGAGATCATCGAGTCCAACTCCCGGGATTCGAGCCCTCTAGTGTAGCAGAGCGGCAGCTCTGCCACTTGCGCCACAGGGGGGATTCGAACCTGGGCCCTCCAGTGTTGCAAGCGGTGGTTCTAATGGTGGTTCTAAAATCTAATATATAATGGAAAAATCTACCTTACATGTCTATCCCTGCATTCACAGAGGTTGTTTGTATCAGTGTAACATGTTCACCTAAAGCACAGAGCACTCTCAGAATTTTACTCAGTTTCTAGGATGGTATCATTTATTTGCAAAGGGACCCTGACATCAAATCTTGATTTGAGGACATCCAAAATCATCCCTTGATCATGCTCTGTGAAGGAAACCTTAATTTTGAATTTGCCAGTTTTAATTTCCAATGAATATTTTCAATAATGCACTAAATTATTTCTTCCACGAATTTATGAAAACAGATTCGTATTTGTCTCCTGAAAATAGGAGGCATTACTTTTAGAGCAGTTCTTGTGCATCAGCAGCTACGAAGCACACCAAGAAGTGGTACCTCAGGTCTGTTGTACATATCAAGCAGTGAACCTTGTATTCTTTCAAAGGTTCTTTTCACTACTGGAGTGCACCATTTCTGCTCTACAGACTTTACGTCCCTCAACAGTTCTGAGGGGCACAAATGAACCTCTGTACTACTCCTGCCGATACAAAGATGCTCAACTCCCTTCTGTCTTCCTAAAAAATCCACTGAAGTGCACTGTGGCCCCTTTTATATGCATGTTCACCCAAATGGAAACCATAATTTTTAATGGCAGATTGCATCCCATTTATTTATGCATATTCAAACTCTAGGTGAGCTTCTGTGTGTAGGTATCTACTTCCAGCAGAAGGTGTAGAAAAAGATCTCCAAGTGGAGAGATGAATTACTGGACCTCAGAAAGGAGGATCTAGAAAAACACATCCTTTGTTCTTCTCCACTGGGTACTTGGTATTTTTTCTTATAATCAGACTTAAAGAGGCCTTGTACAGATGGAAAACGAACACAGCGTCATCTGTATACTTTATTGTAACAAAGAAAACCAAACCAATACTTCCACAACAATTCTGAGTCTTGCTCACTAATACAATACATACATAAAGCACAGTGGTTGCAGTTGTGGTAATTTTATGAAATGAATATATATATGTATATATATATGCGTATGTGCATGTGCATAATCAGTCATGATTACAGTCTCGATCTGTACAAATTATCAAAGTTCTGTGCTGTCTGTGCTCCATCCATAACCCCATCATTAATCTAGGAGCCTACTTTTGTGCACTGCTTCTGGTTGTGGATAGAGTAAGTTTTGTTCACAATAGCAATCACTGTTGATAGCACAGCAGTGTTTTAGTTGATGCTAAGTAGTATTTGCACAGAACTGAGATATTTTCTGTTTCTCATACTGACTGTGAGAAGGCTGGCTTTGTGCAAGAAGATGGGAGATGACACAACCTGGACAGCTTACTCAAAATGACCAAAGGGATATTCCAAACTGTATGGCAGTATTTTCTGGAATGAAACTGTTGGAAAGAAGAAGTAGGATGTTTGGACTTAACAGTGTTTGACTTCTCAAGTGACTGCTATGCCTAATGAAGCCCTGCTTTCCTGGAAATGGCTAAACATCTGCCTGCCAGTGTCAAGTAGTGAATTAATTCCTCATTTTGCTTTGCTTACATGGACAACTTTTATGTTATGTATCAATCTATCTTTTTCTCATATGTTTTATAACTTTTGCCCTTCCAGTTCTTTCTTCCATCCTTGTGGAAGGGAAGTGAGCTGGTGACCATGTGGTGTTTGGCTGCCTACAAGGGTTAAACCACAACAATCCTTTTGGCATGAATTATGGGTCTTGAAGCATTTGAGGTAGTGACAGGCTTGATTGGAGTGTACTAAACCAAATGTATAACTGTTACAAGTGTTCAGCTTCTAATTGACAGGCTCCTGAGCTTGACATCAGGCTTGTTTGTTGTATGGTATATTACAGTCTTGTGCTTGTTAGTGAATGCGTTTTGTTTTTATTGTTTGCTATATACCTTAATTTTCTGTGCCTGGGAACAGAATTATTATTATTATTATTAATAATAACATTCTAATTAAAGCATTAGTCATGCATCCTGACTGGGAGGTGGCTATGGCATTGCTACTCTTCTTTGCTGCTATACTGGACTGGCTGGAACTCCAGTGTGAACTTGAGACAAAGGGAATATGACCTGTGGATGAGCCCATGTGGGAGCATGTACATCCCAAAGTGTCGGTAGCAGATACAGTTTGCATTATCTACAGTCACAGATAAGGCTATGCTGGAACAATGTGAAGTGTCTATGACAGTGAGTAAGTCCACATCTTAGGAGATACATCTCTGAAAGGACTGTGGCTTATGGGAAAGGCCAAGACAGACCATGTACCTTGAAGCAACTGTGGCTAAATTCATGCTACACATGGATACCCCTGAAAAGACTGTGGCCCATGAATAAGCCCATGCCTAAGTAAGTATACTTCAAAGAGTCCATGGCAGAGTAGGTAAACCTTTCAAAGGACTGTGGCTCATAGATAAGTCTATGTCAAAGCAGGTGCACATCTATGGGGATATGTCCTGTGGACAAGCTCACAGAGAGCAGGGGAAAGGGGAGAATTTCATCACAGTGTTAAACACTGTGGCCTGATCCAGAGGGATAATGCTTGGAGGTTGTAATAGGCATACATTTAAACTGTTGTAACTCATTATTTGAGTTTCATGTTATAGGAAATACTAGAGCAGGAACCACTCAAACAAACAGAGGAGAAGCCATGCAAGTGCCACACTGGACTAACCTGAATCGGCTTTGGAGTTCAGTAACTCCAGGCAATACTCTCCTGTCCTGAATGATTACCAAGAAACAGAACCCAAGTTATGGAGTAAATTAACTTAGTAGACTTTTTATGGACCTTTTACAAATGTAGTCCATAGTCTAAAGGAATGACATCTGCATTTATACCAAAAGATAAGGCGTGCATGGAGAGTGGTTAGTGAGGATATGCTGGATAGCGTGGAACCTGAGCATGGCTTAAATATTATAGAATGTTGTGCTGGTTTGTTTTGGTATTTTGTACTGGCTTTGCCTGGGGCAGAGTTACTTTTCTCTTTTATTGGATAGTATGGATTTAGGATTAGAATTGTGTTGATAACACACCAATGGCCTTCAACAGAATTCACATAAAACACAGACATATAGCCAAGACCCTGTCTTCTTCTCTGGCTTGTAAAGACAGGTATTCACTGGTGAAGGCACATAAACACACCGTCCAGGAAGGCGTGCTAAAGGAAAAAAATTACAGATTCTTCAGGCACATCTGCCTGGGTCATCCCCTCTGTCTGTCCAGTACTGGTACCAATTTTCAATCGCACACACACAGTTCTCACCAGCAGCCAACATGTAGTCTTTGCAGCACTTGCACATACATGCACACGTGAGAGAGAGACAGAGTGCTCATGCTAGTGAAGGAATTTAGAAAAGATGATATTATAAAAACAAAATAGGACAGACTATGATGATCAGTTGCAGAACCTGGCCAAACAAGCATACAAATTGGCTTCATTTCACATGCAACACTGCTTTTCTACATTCTTCCAGTCTGAGAGCCCTGTGTTTCACAGTCTCATTTGTTAGGATGTTCATCCTTCCTAGAAATGGCACCTGTGTCTTGTTAGCTTACAAGTTATTGTGACTGGGAAGTTTGTTTCTTGTGATCATCTTTCAACTTAGAAGTTCTCCATCAGGTGAAATCATTCCTACATTTATATTTGCCCTCAGAAATTAGGGTGAATGACCAGACTAGGTTTCTATCACTTCTTCCCTTTATTATCCCTTTTTGCCTCAGAAAAAGACCCTTGTCCAGATACACTTAAGAGAATAGACATTCTTTTACAGACCTGGATTTAGTTCTCTGATCATCTTAATGACCCTCTTCAAAATCTCACTATCTTTACTGAGATGGGGGTCCCATACCTGGACACAGTACTCCAGATGGGGCCTCACCAGAGCTGAGTAGATGGGGACAATAACCCCTTTCCCTGCTGGCCACCTGTTTTTTAATGCAGCCCAGAAGAGAAATGGCCTTCTAGACTGCAAGCACACACTGCTGGCTCATGTCCAACTTCTCCTCCGCCAGGACCCCCAAGTCCTTCTCCACAGGGCTGCACTTAAGGAGTTATCCCCCCAGTTTGTATAAATACCTGGAATTGCCTAAACGGAAGTGCAGCACTTGGACTTACTGAACCTCATTAAGTTTTCATGGGCTCACTTCTCCAGCCTGTCCAGGTCCCTCTGGATGGCTTCCCTTCCCTACAGTATATTGACTGCACCACTCAGCTTGGTGTCATCTGCAAACTTGCTGAGGGTGCACTCAGTGCCATCGTCTATGTCACTGATGAAGATGTTGAGGAGCACTGGTACCAAGACTGACCCTTGATGGACACTTGTGACCAGCCTCCAACCAGACATAGAACTGCAGGTCACAACCCTTTGGCTGTGTCCAGCCAACCAATTCTTAATCTACCAAACAGTCCATCCTTCAAATCCACACCTCTCCAATTTAGAGAGAAGGATGTGGTAAGGGGCCATGTTAGAGGCTTTGCAGAAGTCCAGGTAGATGACATCCATCACCCTTCCCCCGTCCACCTAAGCTGTCACCATATCATAAAAGGCCACCAGATTGGTCAGGGAAGATCTGCCTTTGGTGAAGCTGTGCTGGCTGTTTAGGGTCATCTCTTCATCCCATGTGTGCCTTATCATGGTAACAAGGAAGATCTGCTCCATGATCTTCCCAGAAACAAAAGCAAGGCTCACTGACCTGCAGTTCCCCAGGTCTTCCTTTCTTCCTTTCTTAAAACTGGGTGTAATGTTTTCATTTTCCAGTCACCAGGGATTTCACCTGGTGAACCAGAAAGTTTCTTCCAAATGGTATGAAATCCCTGAGATATCTTGGATGACAATGCAGTTATTTCCTACTTCTACTACTTAGGAACTGCTCTGATCCAGATATCTGAGCAACCTACAACAGTCTGGGACAATCCTGGCTGTGAGAAGATATTGGTGACTCTGGAGAATGATGGATGTCTGAAAAACTCTCACACAGAAGAAAAAAAGTCCAAGACACAGTGGTGTAAGATTCAGGTTTATTTGCATTGCACTGGGGAAAGGACAAAGGATCTCTGCATTCCTAAGCGAAATTCTTCATCATGAGGGTAGATTTAGGATTATAGACTGAAATCAGATGGAAAATATTCAGGAATCCTATAATTCAAGGAAGAGGATTAAAATAATCAGTGATGATCAAAGATTTTCTTTCTCCTTAACCCTCTCTTGCCTTGGCTGCAGAGACAGTCAAGGCCAAGGGCTGTTTCCCTGGCCTGGAAGGAATTCTACTTTTCTACACTTCTCCAAAGCCCAGAAAAAGGGCAAATTCCTTCCAGCTCCCTTTGTGATAAAGTTCAGTTTAATTATTTTATTTTATTTTATTTTATTTTATTTTATTTTATTTTATTTTATTTTATTTTATTTTATTTTATTTTATTTTTTACTTACATAGATGACTGGTGTCACAAAGCTGTTCTGTAAGGGAAAAAGAGATGTGTCAGTGCTGAAAATAGCCTGTGCAGCTAAGGCTTTTAGTTAAATTGGGTAGTCCAGCTGCAGCATGATCACCCCTTCATTCCACAAAATCATGAATGAGCTCAGGAAGATGAAACCCTTTGCAAAACCTTGGGGTACCTTGCAGTCATGGTGCATGACAGTGTGGCTTGCATGTATTAAGACAAGCTGATAGAGCCAACCAATAGATTTTTACTTTTTTTTTTTTTTTTTTTTTTTTTTTTTTTTTTTACCTTCAAAGACGCACCATGTTGCTTAACAATGATAGCAGTTTCCTGCAATCTTAAATAAAAGAAACTAGACATACTCACCCCATTATTCTTGAAGCTCTGACCAACCGGCTTGATTCCCATTAAATCTGCCACCGTTCTGCAAGAAAAACACAGCTTTAGTGGGGCTGCTCAAGAGCTCCTGGTGCTCTTTATCCCATGTAGTACCAAGCAGAGACAAACCAGGAGCTGTTTGTGTGGAGGGGTAAGGAGAGAAGGGCTGCTTGAGTGTGGAAATACTCACCACTAGGGTACCCTGAGGATCCTGAGAAGTTGAGAGAACAGGGTGTTATGAGAATCTACCCCCTTTGTACATTGCCTACCCCTCCCATATTGTCCAGAACCCTGGGGCTGGGGCAGAGAAAGGAGTTCAGGTTACAAACGGAGTTACATCTGTGTGGAGGCACTCAGGGGGAGTAGAGACTCTGTGTACAAGAGTTGGACCAAGACAGCAGATGTTCCCAAAGTCCACTCAGTTCTTTCCCAAACCCAGTCCAGACTGAGGCAGCAGAGAGACCTCAGGCCAGTGCTGACTGCTCAGGGTTGGGATGCTCATGGTTTTCTTCCCCCATACCCAACCTTAAGAACAAAGGGAAAGGACAACTGTCTGTTAGTTCCTTTTGAAAGGGAAGTTGTAATCTGTTTTAATACTCACATAGACAGGGGGTTCGAAGCCAACCTACAGAAGAGAAGGTGAAGACAGAAAGAGAGAGATATCTGTGAGTGCTAGAGATTCCATGAGGGCAGAAGAGGTGGGGAAGGAACAACTGAAAGTACAAGCTAGTTCTAAAGTGAGTAACTAGTCAGGCCCAAGTCCTGGTTGTCATGGCCCTTTCCAGATATAGAGCATCTGCCCTGACATGTCAACTGGGCTTAATGCAACAACTCTCCACTGCAATACGTGGGATGCAATAGCAAGATTAGAGCTGTTTTCCTTTCTTGTTTGTACTGAGATGGACAAAAATGAGCACAGAACAAGTGTGGGCGCGAAGGAGAAGGAGATAACACCATAATGGGGTAGATGAAGCAGAGGCTGCATCCAAGTTCTGATACCTTCAAACCTACATTCTCACCCTCATGTTCCAGTGCTACATAATATTCCCCATCTCCCAATACACAAACTGTGTACCTGAGACATAATAATTTGTGTTCCTCTATCACCCCAATTCTTCCTGTCTCTTTATTCTCCTTTTTCAGTGATCCCAAAGTGCTCTGCTTTGGGCAGTTGTATAGTTGTTTCCCCATCTTCATGTATTTCTGAGTTTGCAGTATCTCACAGTGCTCCTCCTTCCTCTTTCCTCATGTCCCACTGTTTTGGAGTTTCTCCCACATCTCACAACCTCACAATCCCTACTATGCTTTCAGGGTTCCAGGCTTTGTCTTAGACAATTGCCTTCTCCATTCTACACTAAGATCAACTTTCATGAATCTTCTAGGACCTCTAGAATCGGACATTTTGCTGAAGCCAGAAGCACCCACTGCACGAATTTTGTACAAAAATGTACACTTCAGTTCTCTCAGCTCCTATCACCTTCCAGTTCCCTGTACAAGCAAAGTGGAGAGGCAAAAGTCAACACTCCCCTCCCACACTAAAAGAAGACTGCAGATTACACTGAGGAAAGCTTCCTGGAAGGGTTCTGTGAAGGGCATTATGGCAACTAGAACAAGTTGGAATGGCTTGGGAATCCCACTGTGAAGAAAGAACTACTCTTTTCTTGGGTAGCATAGTACTGGTGGCTCTGGAGCAAGAGAAAGGAATCAATCTACATTCAGTGAGACTTTTGACAGTGACAAATGTCCAAGAAATTAAGGGCCATTCTTTACTCTGCACAGAGGAGAGAATGGATATTCTGCAGGCTTCTTTCCCCAGACTTATCCTCAATTACTCCTCAATTCTTACCCCATTATCATTGAAGCTCTGACCACCAAGACCATCAATGCTGCCACCATTCTGCAAGAAAAACACAGCTTTAGTGGTGCCTGCCCAGGAGCTCCTGGTGCTCTTTATCCCATATAGGGCAAAGCTGAGACAATCCAGGAGCTGTTTGTGTGGCAGGGGGTAAGGAGAGAAGGGCTGCTTGAGTGTGGGAATACTCACCCCTAGGGTACCCTGAGGATACTGAGAAATAAGAGAACAGGGTGTTATGAGAATCCTACTTTGCTACCATATCTATTCCCTTTGTACATTGCCTACCCCTCCCAGACTGTCCAGAACCCTGGGACTAGGGCAAAGGAAGGAGCTCAGGCCATGTGGGGAGTTATGTCTAGGTGGAGACCCTTAGGGGAGGAAAGTGTGTAGACCCTTCCCCCATACACAAACTTGGGAGCACAGGAAAAGTTCAACTGCCTGTTAGCTCCAGTTGCAATGGAAGTTGTGGTCTGTTGCAATACTCACATAGCCGACAGGGGGGTTGAAGCCGATCTAGGAGCAGAGGAAGTGGAGAGAGAGAAAGAGAGAGAGAGGAGAGATTTGTGAATGCTTATGCATTTTCCTGAGCATCACCTAGGGCCGTGATTTTGGGTACTTCTGGAATCCATATTCTTCCCAATTTTCCCTGGCTTTATCACCCTGGCTTTCAGAGACAGGTTCTGCCTCCTCCTGCATGGTTTGATGCATATCTCTGCACACTCACCCCGTTGTTGAAGCCGCCATCGCCAAGTTGGCCCCACTCCTGAAAGGAATATATACAGTTTATAGCTGTAGTCCTGTCATGACTAGAACTAAGAACCATCAAGACCAGATGGATAGCATGAGGAATAAAGTCCCCGGAGTGCTCCAAGTTCTAAGACCTACTACAGTTGTACGTTGGATATTCTTAGTCCCTTGACCACCTCCTCCCCATCATGTTCTTTTTGCAATCCTGCTAGCAGTTTCCATATACCCTGAATTACCCATCCCCAACCATTTTTCCTACCACTGGAACTGCCTTCGTGCCTCCAAGCACTAGGAGAAAGGCCAGGACCGCAACACAGATCTGTCCCTTCATGGCTTCTTCCTTCCAACAGAATACTCAGTACTTCAGACTGGGCCAATGCACAGTGCTGAGCCTGGGGCTAGATTTATAGGGTGCAGCCAGATTTTGCCACATCAGCCTTGCCTGAGCCAGCCCTGATATCCTGACCAAGCCCATGTTTTTCCTGCTATAACGTGCCACTACCTTGGCTTATCACTACCTCCTAATCTCCCTCCACCACTCCTTTTTGTTGGAAAATACCTTTGTTTTGATCTTTCAAGGGGGATGTCAGCCATTTTACACCCGAGCTCCAAGATCTACCTTTGATATTAGATCAGTATATTTGAGCTCTGGGACAGCACAGGTTGGAAATTTTCCACAGATGAGGAAACATCCTGATTCCTGGCCCCAGCTCCTGTCCCACGACTGCCTGATTCCAGTGGCAAACAATTTGTTCCTCCCAGTGGTGACATCTTGTCACGCTGTGGGATATCCACAGCCTTCCTGTAGTTCTGTGTTCTGACTGTTTGGTTTTAGTAAGTCTCCCAGGCTCAAGATGAACCTACATATTAGGATTTAGCTCTCCTAGTCCTCCTCCCTATCTGGGAGAAGTTTCCTTTGTGACATGTTTTCCTAGACCCTTTGCTGGAGGCCAGAGAATGACTTTCCAACAACCTTGGTTGTTTTGGCAAAGATTGTTACCAGCTTTGACTTTCATCAATTTTCAGACATAATGAACCTGGCAGTGATTTTGGCAATGACTTTGAGCATGGCCTCCTCCTGGACAGGACTTGAAAATAGGACAAAAGTATCTCCAATAAATATTTGCCAGTGTTATCAAACAAGGTGCCCATTCAGAGAGAAAGCTGGACCCAGAATGGCTCAGGGGCCTCATGGTAATTTCACAGTAATAGGAGTGTTTCTGCAGTGGGCATCCTGGAGTTGGATGTTTGAAACTTTCCATCCCCTCATCCCAATAGACTGGGTAAAGCTGAGATCAGTGTTCCAGGAGGCAGCTCAGGAAAGGACTGAGGCTTGTTGGAACAACACACTACCTCCAGTCAGAATGGTGCCCCTTGGCAATAAACTACCATCCCTGGGGCTCTGATAGTCAGAATGGAGCTGTCACAGGTCTCTCACCCTGCTCCACACTAGGAGCCGTAGAGATCTTGGAGATGGCATGAGCTGGAACAGGTGGCAGGTGCAAAGAGGCTGAGGGTTCTGGGTTTGTGCAGTCAGGAGGCAAGGATCAGTTGCAGTCTCTCTTTCCTCAGACAGAGCTGAGAAGGGGTTAGAGACAGACCTGGAAGTGTGCAACAAAAGACTGAAAGTTGATAGGCATAAGCTGGGTTGGGAGTTACCCTACTAGGGCAGAGAAACAACCCATTTGCCAGAGACATGAGGCAGCCCTGGACAGGGTTTGGTAGGAGAGGGATTGGTTTGTACCTGGAAACATTTTTCAAACTGTCCTCACCCTGTCTGTGTGAGATCTGTCCTGATGCTGCTCGAACTCCAGCAAGTTCAATGTCATGACAATTTCTCTGGGGAGCCCGTTCCGGGGCCTGGCTGCCCTTTGGTGAACAATGTCTTCTTAACAGCCAAGTTGACCCTCCCCTAACACAGCTCCATGCTGTTTCCTCAAGTGATTTTACTGCAACCAGAGAGAAGACATCACATTCCCTTTGTGAGGAAGCCACATGCTTCCCGTCTGTGTTCTCTTCTCTGGGCTAAACAAACCAAAGGATTTCAGCAACTCCCAGTACATCTTCCCCTCTAGACCTTTCATCATCTTTGTAGGTCCTCATTTGGACACTGTATAATAGTTTAATGTCCTTTTTGTACTGTGGTACTCAAATCTGCACATAAATGAGGCTGCACTACTGTGGAACGGAGAGCAAGAAAATCACTTCCCTTGATGAGCTAGCAATGCCATACTCAATGCACTCTAGGATATGGTTGCATTGGGAGCCAGGATAGCTGTATTCTCACCTCAGCTTGGAGAAGAAAATAGGAAGGGACTAGGAAGCCAGATGTTCATAGGAGCATGACTTTATCTGCTAGCCAAAACCTATAAGCCCACACAAATGGAACTCATATTTGACCATATCCATACCCAGTCTGTCATTCACAAATGTTCCCATGTTCTCTTACGACTCTGAGAGATGTATTCTTGGATGACTGTAGGAGGAGGATGAAAAAGAGGAAGAGCAAATACAGGGCCCAGAGTTTCACCCCCATTGTTAATTCAGTGTAGGGCTGATGGGAACCAGAATTTTGGACAGATGGCCACACTGGATCTCTCCTCTACACCAACAGAGAACAGTATGACCCTTGTCTAATGTGCTGGGCACTCTACAGGTTCGAAGCGTATTATATATGTAAGCAGAGAGGTTTGTGCCTGGAGAGGGAGGAGGGATAGGGGTTGTATTATTATGTGTGTAAGAAATTATGTGTTTGTTTATATGTACACAGTGTAGTATGCACAGCAGCTGTGTAGGTGTGCAATCTTTTATGTGTTACCTCAACAGAATGTGCTCTCACGGGAAGTATGATAGCATTGATTTTGTGTGTACACATGATGAGTGTATATGCAGTCGAGAAATTATCCATGACTATGTGTCTATGCACCATGATGAGTAAGCAATGGTGTGTGTGTGTGATGTGATGGTGTACATACATACACATCTATGTATATGTGTACACGTGTGTGTGCATACTCATGCATGTCCATTTGACCAAACATCAGAGAGTGACTACAGCACTGCTCACAGAGAGCAGCTCCCAGAAGCAGCCAAGGGGCATGGAAGTTTGGGCAACAGTCTCCATTTCTCCTTTTTGATATCTGAGAACCTTATGGGTTGATGTAAAGGAGCTCTGGGGAACACCAGGCAGCCCTCTGATAAACTTGATGGTGCTTGCTCTTATTTGGCAAAAACAAAAGTAACCAAAGCAAGCAGTGTGTGGGCCCAAGGAAGCTGTGGATGTCCCTAGCAAGACCAAGGATCTTCTAATGACCTAGGGTGCTGAGAGTGTGATATTATATAATATATGGAATATACGTTTGATCAGTTTGGGTCAAATGTACTCTTGTGTTCCCTCCCAGTTCCTTTTGCTTCCCAGCCTTCTCAGTGGTAGAGCTGTATGAGAAGCTAAGTCTTTAGCTTAGTATAAGCACTGATCTGAAACAACTAAAATGTTGGTGCATTATAAATATGATTTTTCTACTAAATCCAAAAAAAGGTACCATACCAGCCACTATGGAGAAAATGAATTCTATCCCAGCTGAACCCAGGACAATATTATTCTGTGTCATCCATCATACTGGAAAGTATGTACCCTTTCCTGCACGTACTCATTAAATATCATCACCCTTCCCATCCTTTGAAGAACAGGTACCATTCCCTTACTCTGTGAACCATCCCTTTAAATTGTTCCTTTAAAACATCTGTTGAGCTCATTTTAGTGGGTGATTTTGGCTTCTATCACTCGTAACAGTCCTTTCGGGCTGGATAGTTTGAGTGTGGTGGTTGATTGTTGTGTGCTGAAACTAGTCTTGGCTTTACCACAGCTGTAATCATCAGGTTGTATTACCACTGTCCATTGCTTGATTCCATCAAAATTCATTCCTCATCAGTCTTGGTGGCTCTTAATGGTACTACTGGTGAAATGACATATATCAAATATAGTATCAATGACATACAGTTTTGTATAGAAATTAACATAATGCAAGTCAAATTATTGGCATTTCTCACCCAATATCAAAGTCCTTTGACTATACATACTGAACTTCATAGTCCCAAATGCACACAAATAGTTTTGTCTTTGTTGAAGGCAGGACCAATTCTGACTGTCTTGCCCAGATTTATTTTTTTTTTAATTTTTTTTAATTTTTTAATTTTTTTATTTTTTAATTTTTTTTTAATTTTTATTTTATTTTATTTATTTATTTATTTATTTTAGGTGCACTACAGAGATCTTATCCCCTTCTACAGTACATAAGAATTTTGAATGAGCGAGTACATAAGAATTTTGAATGAGCGGAGCCAGCTCTACTGGTAGATCTGCTAGTGTCGACTACGCACCTGGCTATTGGTAGACATGTGTATCACAACATTTGAATGTCCCAACACCCATTGCTCTCAGTCTAGTCTGTCCATTGCTTCATTCAGTTTTTCCAGTGGGTAGTGCATGATAGGGGATTGCAATATACTCAGTGCCATGCTTGTTGGCCCAGGTGTATATGAGACTGTTTTGGAAATGAGTCCCATCATCTGACTCAGCTCTTTCTGGGGTTCTGTGTCACCATAAGAGTTGCTTTTCAAGGTCCAGGATACTGTTCTGGGCGGTGGCGTGGGTCACAGCCACCCAGTGGTTTCTTCCACCACTACACACACATGACACCTGACACAGTGAGTTTGTGGGAATGTGATATAATTAATCTTCCATCTCTCCTCCCTAGAATTACATTTTAGCCATCGTTCCTCATACCAGAGAGAATTTACCCACTTGTCTTGCTTGAATGCTTTGCGTGTTTCACATTCATAGATTATCTGTGCAGTAGTGTCCACTATCAAGTCCACCCCTTGATCACGAGTCCATTTACATATTGTATCTCTTCCTTGGTGGCCTGAGGTATCATAAGTCCACCAAGCTATAAATAACTCAGTTTTACACTGCCAGTCCAGATCCAGCTGAGGCCACTTCGATCTTAACACTGTGAGCTGCTTGTTTTTTCCAGTGGCCCAACTCCATGGCATACGAACATCTGTGCAATGTATTCTAAAACAAGTTTTCTAATTAGTCAGCAACTTCCGCACTGTGGCGGCCCAGGCAGGTTTGCCTCTGCATTGCCAGCTGCCCTGATTACATTGCTGTAATAACATCCACAGGGCATTTTTCATCGTTTGTAAGTAGAAAGAACACTGGCCACTTCCCTTGTTCAGCAATATCTAAAGCCAGTTGGATGGCCATAACTTCTTGATTCACCTTCTCCTTTATCAGTTTCTGAGACCCTCTTATTCCACATTGGGATAATGCATGATGTGGAGAGAATGTCTAGCCGAGCCTGGTAGTTGGGAGCTGTGCTTCAGTGCCAAAAACAAAGTAGCTCAAATCCCATCATCTGCTGCTACTATTTCTTTTTTGTTCGGAGTACTGAAGACCTCAGATCCTCTATACCCTTGGGGTTACCAGATTCAAAGATAGTCTTGGCTACAGTAACCATGAAATTACTAGTAGAGTTAAAAATCCTGAGGACAGAGAGGAGAGTGCATGGCAAGCTCATAACCCTGGATTTCAGGAGAACAGTCTTTATTTTCTTCAAGGATCTACTTGGTGGAATAAAGTGAGATAAGGCCCTGGAGAAAAGAGGGACCCAAGAAAGCTGGTTGATATTTGAGGATCACATTCGCCAAGCTTCAGAAGCAGTGCATCCCAACAAAGAGGAAGGCAGTCAAAAATGCCAGGAGGCTTGCATGGATGAACTAGAAGTTCCAAACACAAATGCAAACACTAAAAGGCTGCCAACATAGAGTGAAAGCAAGGACAGGCAGTCTGGGATGAATACAGAAACATTGTGCAAGCAGCCATAAATCAGATCAGGAGAGCTAAAACTAATGGCTTCAAGGTTAAAGAGGGTAGACTTAGGTTAGATATAAGGAAAAAGTCTTTTGCAGGGAGGGTGGTTAGGTACTGGGACAGGTTGCCCAGAGACATGGTGGATGCCCTGTCCCTGGAGACTTTCAAGGTGAGGATATATCAGGCTCTGGGCAGCCTGATCGAGTTGTGCATGTTCCTGTTCACTGCAAGGGAGTTGGACTAGATGACCTGTCCCTTTCATCTCTAAAGATTCTATGATTTTTTAATTCTATGATTCAAATGGAATTGCATCTGTCAACAAGAAGGGTTACTTTAAGCACATCAGTGACAATGGGAAGACTGAGGAAAATGTGGGTCCTCTGCTGAGTGAAACAGGAGACCTAGTTACCTAGGACATGCAGGCAGCTGAGACACTGAACCTGACCTTGATTTCCTCAGACTTTACCAATAAGATTAACCTTCATTAAGGAATCCTATGAAGTGCTGGGACAATGGGACTATATATAGAATTTGAATGAACAAATCAAGGCAGTAAAGAGACCACAGGCTCATAAAATCAGACTGATTTAGAAAACCACTCTGGTTTGGAACTGCGTAGAGAGTGGAATTACGATAACTCATAAAAACTGCAGAATCAGTTGTAATAGGGTCCATCCCAGGAAGCACTCATCTCAAGCAATAAATTATATGAATTATTAATAAATAGGGATGAAGAAGAGACGAACATATATATACCTAAAGCAAAATCCTAGGACTGAAACAAATAATGTTGGAGATGGCAGCAGCATAATTCCCTCAACACTAGGTGGTAGTAGAGTAATTCCACTAGCACTTGGGAAGGTGAAGGAAGGGCTGTTCTGTAAACCACTTGCAGGTGTATGAAAGAAAAGAAAATCATCTGGAGTATCTATCCAGTGTGTATTCACCGATGGGAAGTTGTGTTTGGTCGATCTGATAAGCTTCTATAAGGAAAACAGCTGCCTGATTACTGAGTGTGGAGCAGTGACTATGGTCTTCCAAGACTTCAGTTAGTCTTTTGTCACTGTTCCTCATAAGATCCTCATGAAGAAGACATTGAAGTATGGGCTAAATGAACAGAGAGAGGCAGATAAAAAACTGACTTTCGTTGTGGAGATATTCACAAACGCCTGTCAGCCAGAGTCCCCTGGGACTGTCACTGGGCAGATTCACATTTTCCTTTTAAAAAGTTGATTGATGGGAGTGACAGACATAACTGTTTTGCTTGAACATGATACAAGGTATCACAGTATAGTTAAGCTTGTTAATGTTAGTTGATGGATACCCCTGTTCTGCAATTTGTTTAGATTAAGAACCCTGTTAAGTCTCTTCACACTGATTTCTTTGTTTGAAAATACATGCAGTCTCAGGTGTTCTTCACTAAGAAGTGAGGCACAATGCTTTCCAAAGTTTCTTTATCATTTATCATGTTCTTAGAGCAACAGTTCACGCTGTCAGGTATTGCCAGGGATTTTATGATTTCCTTTTGATCCATTCTCATAGACTGGGTGAAAAAGGTTGTTCTGTCTGGAAGGAACAAGCACTAAACAGTCCCTTGTGTGCTGGTAACACCAGCCCCTCACAGATAAGTCCATAGTCCATGCTCCACCACTACTAACCCACACAGAGTGTCCCATAGAGGATATGCTGAACAAATTATATCACAGTAATTACTTAGCCAAAGGAGACCAGGTATCATTCATTGAGGTGGTAAAGTTAAGACAAATGCAACCAAGATGAAGGGCTTTAGCTATTGGGCTCAATCTCCAAATTTCATCTGTTCACCTGCTACCATGACAAATGTCAGTACAATTATAATTAGAGTGTTTCGGATTATCTGAATTGGAAATATTGAGGTTTGCAGATTGGATATTAACTTGTTTGGAGCTGTCTGGTAATCTAATGATTCCTTCACAATCAGTAGACCAGCTGGTGATTTTCCTGTAATGCCACTGTTGTAGTGATTGCCATGTTAAAATTTTGGTTTCCAAATTGTTATCAATAGCAATAACACAGTACTCCAAACATAGATATTAACCAGCCTTAAGGACCCCCCTACAGCTCAGTATAGGATAACCCATCATACCAGATAGAGTTTCTTGGCACCAGTATTCCTGTAAAGAATAAAAAGTGGAGATAGTCATAATCTGACCGACAGATGTTAGTTTAAACATGGGTCACCTGTGGTCATTTCCAGTGCCACAGCACTATAGTTTCACTCATTGTTTTGCCTATAATGTGTTGTATTGGAGAACCATATACCCTTTTGGAGTCACTGTCTTTCTTCTTGTATTGGAGACAGCTTGTTTGGCAGTGTGTGGAATAGTGATGTGCTATCTTTCTGCAGTGTAGATACTTTAACACTGCATTCTTTAGTAGATATTATTTCATTTGTATCTTCCAAATGGGTTTATCACTCACATGTAGGCTTTTGGTAGTTCGTGCTGACCGTTCAGACTGTATCTAGGAGAAGGAAAGGTATCAGTAAGAGGCTGGGACCTCAAGTCTAGCAGCCTTTTGGTTCCTCCAGATCCTCTTTACCATTCAGTGCAACGGGACCTGTGTTCACCAAATCTCCACTCTGCACTCTGAAGTCTGTTGGACTGATGTACTGGGCCTAGATATTGGAATAGCCTCAGTTCTCTTATTAACAATCCTAACATGTTCCCATGTTGTTCGGTCTTTTCCCAAGATTTTCCGTTTTTAAGTTAAGCATACAAGATATGAGCAACAATGGAAAAAAAAAAACAAACAAAAAAACAAACAAACAACAACAACAACAAAAAAAAAACCACACACACACACAAAAATAAAACAAACAAACAAACAAACCAGAAATAGCCTAGAACTCCCAGCAGTTGCTGTAATTTTTTTTATCATTTGTTTTTATTATTATTATTATTATCCTTAGACGGTTTTTGCTATTTTATTCCTTCCAGGATGTCTGAGGAATTGGAAGCAGCTCTTTCTACTCACTAGGTCCCTGAAATCTCAACCTTCTGCCCAGGTCCCTAGTACTTGGACAGAGGAATGTCTAATCTCAAGGTAATTAATTATGCATCACATGTAATATCACCAATGACATTAGCACATTCCCACTTATTTTTCCTTCCATGTTATAAGACAGAGCTCCGAGGCACATATCCTGGCAGTTTAAATGAGGAGGGAAAGGTGTAGGGATCAGCTGAAGTTTTTCCTCATTCAGAAGGCATGTGGATGTTCTTCTGAACAGAAACACCTGCAGATGCTGTGGACAGCATGTCTGTGCCCTGAATCTCGTGAGTATGTGAGCAGAGCAGTGAAAAGCTATTGCTGGTAAAGCACTATCCAACTACTTTCAAGATCCTAGTGGTGTTACCAACTGCATCCTATTCTGCCCTCTATGCCCCCCTGTTGGCCACGCTCAGTACTGCCCGAAAAGAAAATCACCTTGTCTGGAGTGATCCACAGGGCAGAAGGGAGCAATGGCACACGTGGTCTCAGTCCTCAGGTGCTTCTTGAATTTGTTAAAGTGTGCTAGTGAAACAGAACAGCCAAATGCCCTTGTCTGAAGGCAACAACAGACCAAGACACTTGGGGCTCCACAGCTTAGCCACAGGTCTCAGGGAGAAGCCACCTCTGGAGAAACTTGGGCTGCTGCCTATCATCAAGGAAGGTGGAAGGAGCCATCCAGATTCCCATCCCAAGCATTCCCCCTCCCTCACACCTTTTGCTTTAGTCCACACTCTTCGTTCCTTCTTCCTCCTCACGGCAGGGCGCTGACTGTCCCTGAAATGTGCGCCGGCATTTAGCCTCCTTTTTCATCTCCCTCATCAGCTCTGTTGGACCAAGCCTGAAGGGGGCACTGATCTGTCTCATACCTCCAATTCCCATCGCAGTTATCAGTGCAGCGGCTTAGAGCACTTCCATCGCACAAAGATGGCTGAAGCAGGGAAAGGCTAAGGACTCTGAATTTCTCCTGCACCTGCGATTCTTTTGTGGAGGAAGCAGAGCTGGGGACAAGATCCAGGAAAGGGGATCCTGGCCTGCTTTATTTCCTATCCCTTCAGATCTCAGATGAGAGATACAGAGTTAGTTAAAAAGCTGGGACCCAATCTCATTTACTCTTCTTTGCAGTGCTCAGGAACATGCCCAACTCTCACAGAGAGAAATAAAAAATAGATGCAGTGAGATTTACTGTTCCACACAGGAGAGCAGACAGAAGCTCTAAACGTTGTTTTGCTCTTCAGAGAAAAGAATGGAGGAGGGTCTGTTTTGGGTTACTTCCTGACCCTAGTTCTCACTGACTTTAATTACTGCACTCGCAGTACTCCATAGGAAAAGAGAGTCATCATTCTGTTGCAGAAAACAAGAAAAAAAGAAAATTCTCCAAAACAGATGACAGTTTAGAAAGCCTGTGCCAGTTTATTACAACGCTTGATGCATTGTAATCTTTCCACATTGTGTGCACAACACTGAGTTAAATCACCCTCATTGTATACATTTAACATATGAATTTTCCATGAAGTGACCACCTATTCTGAGAATTGTCATGCATATGAAACCTAAGTTGCACCTGTATCTGCCAATCAAGGAATTCTTGCAACGGATCTTTCAGTTTGCCCATATAAGATTGCTCTGCAGCACTGGGAGGTGGGGAGCCACGTTGTTCTTAAAAATACCTCCTTGAATGCGTATTCTTAAAAATTCTTTCTTCCAACTCTCTTAAGGGGAGCTCTCAGCATTCTCCTACTTAGCACATAATCAGACTATTCATGAAACCTCAGCATATTCCTGTCTGTTCACTGCCTACCTGGCACCATTTCCCCTTCCATCTCAGCAATGTCTATATGTTCCTGTGACTGTACATATCATCTTGTAGGGTTACCAGCCAGACAATACTTTCTTATATTTCATGCTTTCCCATTGCTTTGTCTAGCTCCAATGAGTCTCATCCTCCCTTAGTTCTTTCTTTTCACACACTCTGGACAGCTAGAAAAGACAGGTCCTTGACAGGACAAGAATTTTTCATATGGTTTTGTGCTGGTTCTTTGTGACCATGGTGACCCCTATGAGTAAGTGAATTCAACACATCTCTGAGCACCTGCATAGAGTCCACCACTGCTTGTCTGACCTGCATGCCATCTTTCAAAACTTCCTGTGTTAAGATTCTGATAGAGTTAAGTAGGAATTTCTGAATCTCCCACAATGCCTGCTTTTTTTTTTTTTTTTTTTTTTTTTTTTTTTTCTCCCTCTTTGTGCATATCTCCCAGATGTTTAGTGTAAGGACACAAACTGTCCAGGAACATTTCTTGCCTATCACTGAGATACTGGAAACTCAGCCAGTGTTCTGAAGAGTTGTTCCGTCCTTTCCCTATTTCTTCTCATCCCCCTTTCTAACAACCTACCGTGCCTATGGGAAAATAACCTGGGAAAATCTCTTCTCCAATAGGCTTGCTCAATTGTCTTTATCCCAAAATAAAGAGACAGAGGAGAGTCTTTAGCTTTCTTTATTTGAATAAAGGGGGAGTACACTAAGGGCATACCCCCGTAGGATCTCTTAAAGCATGAGGGATGCAGCTGCTCTTTTATCCCTGTACTTTGATGATAGCGAGTCCTTTTCCCTTTAACCATTGTTTAAGCTATTCAGGGTTCACATTCTTCTTGGTTCACCTGTCTCAAACTCATACCCCATACTTATCACACACACATACCACAGTAGCTATCCCCCTTTATACTGATACAGACTGGTTTGTTTAGCAATAGAGATCAATATATTAAAGGACCGACATATAAATTTAGCAAGAAAAATCAATGCAATTCTAAAATTTTCCATTTTCAGCTCTGCTTAGTGTGTGAATAGCCTTGTTTTCTGTTAATTCTGCTGCACAAGAAGCACTGGAGTCATAATAGACTACTTTGCATTTCACCAGCTCCAAGCACATTTTCCTTGGATTTCATGTACATTGTTTCAGAAGTTGTTTATTATGGCCTAACAAGCAATGGAAATTTGCCAAACTGGGGAAAAAAGCTAAAGGTCAGACAAAAGTCTCAGTGATGAAGGTGATGATGGAAAAGAGAGCATAAAGTAAGTGGATGTAAGACCACCTTAAACCCATGCATGCCCAGAGGAATACTAGCGTATGTTAATGAGTTATTGGAAAAGAACGAATATGTATGACAATGTACTGTGTATGTACATCTTAACTGTTTATATTTAGAACCTGTTAAAACAAGCATGCACTTGTTTGTCATGTCACCTAGTACATACCATGAGGAATATAGGAATACTGCTTTCTAACACTGCACTGGAGTTAGAGAGTTTTCCTCCTGGACTGCAGATGACAATACATACTTTGTAATCTGGGTTCAGTGTATGCTGTTTTGCCCAGCCAGAACTATCTTCATATCCTGTAAAGTCTATCACTCTTTATTCTGTCAAGCAAACAAGATTTACACACAGGTGCTGAGCTAGCGTCTCCTGCCATATACCTGCAAGATAAGTTTGTTTAACCAGTCCTTCTTAGCAGATCTGATTTTGAAAGGATATCTTATCCTTTTTTCTTTCATCTCACCTAGTTCATGTTTTTCCATTTTGTCTAAGTTCACATCCTGCCCTGCCCTCATTTCCATTTCAATCTAATTTCTATATCAACTCATTTCTTTCCCTTGTCTCAACACTTCTCCTTTTTCCTTCTAGCTTTGGCTCTGGAGCAGACCTCAGACACAGTCAAATGGCAATGCCAGTCTGTGAATCTGTGTGGCCTCAAGATGAAATCTCCCAGCACAGCTATGCAGAAATACAAGCTGCCTTAGGGGAATGACTCCAGGCTGATCTTAGCAGCTGTTACAACAGAAAGTGGTAAAGCAAATGTTGAGGAATTTCAGTGCCACTTCAGGAGCAGAGAGATTCAAGGAGGTGATGTATGGGAGATTGGTAATCACAGCCTGAACCTCTGATTAATCAGCTGAGGCAAGTATGGGGTCAGCTGTGGGAGCACAGGTGAGAGTGATGTAGCTGTGCTCCCAGAAGGGGTGGAGCTTGACTCCATCCCCTCTGAGACCTCATTTAAGGGCTGACTCCCGCTGAAGCAGTATCTCTTGGAGATCACTCACCAGCTAGGACTGCCCCAGCTTCTTCAGCCAAGGCACCACCACTGGTGAGTTTTCCTTTACTTATACTTTCTGTACATTTGCTACCATCTGTATATTAATAACCAATACAGGTGGGAAGACCTTGATGAAACTTGCCTTTCTCAGAGACTATGGCATATATTTCTTTCTCAGAGACTATGGCATATATTTCTCTGTCAAGAATGAAGAAGAGTGACCAGGTCTGGAACAAAAGGGGCCTATTATCCTCATCTGCATCGTACAAAAGCAGGACAATGACTTTTTTTATATTACTGTATCTACTCCATAGCCTTCCCTTCTTTCTCAGGCTCTTTCCTGCTTTCATTCCTTGCCTCCTTCTTTGTTTACTCTTATTTATGTTATATTCACTTATGTAAGTCCATCACAGAATCACAGAATTGTAGGGGTTGGAAGGGACCTCTAGAGATCATCGAGTCCAACCCCCTGCCAAAGCAGGCTCCCTACACCACGTCGCACAGGTAGGCGTCCAGGCGGGTCTTGAATATCTCCAGAGAAGGAGACTCCACCACCCCCCTGGGCAGCCTGTTCCAGTGCTCCGTCACCCTCACTGTAAAGCAGTTCTTGCGCACATTCGTGCGGAACTTCCTATGCTGAAGTTTCAGCCCATTTCCCCTAGTCCTGTCCCCACGCACTACTGAAAAGAGACCAGCCTCGCCACTATGGCTCCCACACCTCAGGTATTTATAAACCTGGATCTAGTCCCCTCTCAGCCTTCTTTTCTTAAGGCTAAACAGACCCAGTTCCCTAAGTCTCTCCTCATACGGGAGATGCTCCAGGCCCTTCACCATCTTTGTGGCCCTCCGCTGGACTCTTTCCAAGAGATCCCTGTCTTTTTTGTACTGGGGAGCCCAGAACTGGACACAGTATTCCAGATGAGGCCTCACCAGGGCAGAGTAGAGGGGGAGGATCACCTCCCTCAACCTGCTGGCTACGCTCTTTCTAATGCACCCCAGTATGCCATTGGCCTTTTTGGCTACAAGGGCACACTGCTGGCTCATGGCCAACCTGTTGTCCACCAGGACGCCCAGGTCCCTCTCAGCAGAGCTCCTCTCCAGCAGGTCTTCCCCCAGCCTGTACTGGTGCATGCAATTATTTCTACCTAGGTGCAAGACTCTACACTTGCTTTTGTTAAACCTCATCCAGTTTCTTACTGCCCAGCTCTCCGGCCTGTCCAGGTCTCTCTGAATGGCAGCACAGCCTTCAGGCGTGTCAGCCAATCCTCCCAGCTTCGTGTCATCAGCAAACTTGCTGAGGGTGGTCACTATCCCCTCATCAAGGTCGTTGATGAAGATGTTGAACAAGACCGGACCCAGTACAGACCCCTGGGGGACACCGCTAGTCACAGGCCTCCAGCCAGACACTGCACCGCCAATGACAACCCTCTGCACTCTGCCAGTCAGCCAATTCTCGATCCACTTCACCGTCCACTCATCTATCCCATACTTCCTCAGCTTTGTTATAAGGATGTCATGGGGGACCGTATCAAAAGTCTTACTGAAATCAAGGTAGACTACATCTACCGCTCTCCCTCCGTCCACCCAGCGAGTGACATCTTCATAAAAGGCCACCAGGTTGGTTGAGCATGACCTCCCCTTGGTGAACCCATGCTGAGTACTCCTGATAACCTCCTTTACTCCCAGTTGCCTGGAGATGGCATCCAGCACAAGCTGCTCCATCACCTTCCCTGGGACAGAGGTGAGGCTGACTGGCCTATAATTACCCGGGTCATCCTTCTTGCCCTTTTTGAAGATCGGGGTGACACTGGCCATCCTCCAGTCTTCAGGCACCTCCCCAGTTCTCCAAGACCTCTGAAAAATTACAGAGAGCGGCTTAGCAATAACCTCTGCCAGTTCTCTCAGCACCCGCGGTCTACCCTGCTTTGCCACTCTTTTCCTCACCTTCTTTCTGTCTCACTTAAATCCATTCCCTCCCAGTTTTCTGGCCTCGTTTGACCTCTGTCAAGGTTCTGGCCCAGTTCAGCTTAGTTCTGAGGCTAATGGGGCAGAGGGACCCACAGACACATGCCCTGGGAAAAGGGAAAATGGTGGTAGAGAAAGAGTAGGGAGGTGGGCCTATAAAAAAAATGTCTCATGACTCCCAGTCAGTTTTATATTTCCCTCTGAATGGAAAACAGAAACAGAACAGTGAAGTCTTCTTGGAGATGTAGTTCATTCTTCTCTTCTGAGACAGTTACTCTGAACTACTGACAGTCCATGGAACTGCAGCATTAACTCTTCAACTCCTGGTGAACTACGTGATGTTATGATGTTGTTGGAAATATCCAAATAATTTTGTCAGGACTGTATCTGATAAAAGCAGATTTTATTTATGATTGTCATGGCAGGCATCCTGTAATTAGGAACACCCCTAACGACACAATGACAGCTTTTGTACCTTGTTTCCCCATTGGCTGTGTACTCTAGGTTCACAATCTTATCGAAGGATTATATTTGTTAATTTGTGTGTTATGTGGTGTCAGTCAGCAGCCATCCTGTTGTTTCCCAGATGTCTCAGTACTATTCTTGTTGTATTGATATGGTGATTTTCTTCAAAGTCTTTGTTAAACAAAGACCACATGAAAGTGGAGATTACTCCATGCTAGGGTGGGAAGTACCTGACTGAATGGGTTATTGAAGAAGATGTGAAGAAGCTGAGCCCAAAGAAAAAAAGATCCTCTAATTATGTAGGTTGGTTTGTTCAGCAATAGGGATTGGTATGTTGGTTTAAGAATCATTGCATTAGTTTAACAAAAGGAATAAATTAGTGATAGTTCTTCAGCTTTTCATTTCAACACTAGTAGGTGAACTGTCTTGTTCTCCTCAATAATTTTGCACTGGGGATGTAATAGATTACTTTTATCTATTATACCCAATAGGTGTGAGGACATATTCTTGGATTCCACATACACTGTTTTAAAAGTTGCTCTGGATGCCTTAATAAGCAATGGAGATTTTCCAAATTGAGGAAAAGCAGCTGAAGGTTAGTCAAAGGTCTCAGTGATTAAGCTGATGGGGGAGAAAAGGGGAAGAAGGTGGGCACTCAACAACCCTAGATACTACCAAGCATGCCCAGAGGGACATTAGCATATATCAACAAGTCCTTGAAAAAGAACAAATATGTACTGCAATGTACTGCATATGTATGTCTTAACTGTTTAAATGTAGAACTTGAGCTGTGAGTGTGTGAGCTTGCTTGTTGCTGAGTTGCTGCTGAATAAAGGAAGGCCACTTTGTAACACCACACTAGAGCTAGAGTTTTACTCCCAGATTTCAGATGACATCAAGACACACAAATTTGTGATGGCTTTCTTTAGTCTTCCAATAAGCTGTGCAGTGACTAGGACAGTTTCCTTCCTTGGAATTACCTCCAAGTGCTGCAGCAGTGCAGTATTACAGGGATCTGCCAGTGTGAAGGCAAGCAGCAGCACAGCAGATACAGGCCCTCACTCTCCTGGATGAGCACAGTAGCTTCCCCACTGAACCCACATCACAGCTTACATTTAGCACACATGGTTTTTATAAACAACAGATGCAGTACAAGCAGAGGAATTCTTACGAAGTCCAATCTTAAGTTCTCTTCCCTTGCAGTTTTTCTGAGTCAGCCTTGATGTCTCCTCAGACAGGACTGATGCCCTCTCACCACCTCCACTTCTTCCACACAAATGCTTGCAGTCCCTGTGAAGCAAATGCCCTTCCTCTCAGTGTCAAGCACCAGTACACTTTCATAGCCTCCAAGTGCTTACTGACTGAGACAGACTGCAGTCAAAAACCCCACTGGCAGCAGTGAGAAGGTAGAAGGATGGAGGTGCACTTCTACAGTCCTGTAAAGAAGTTGATGACTCTCACACAGAAGCCATTGACAGCTCAGAGCAGGCAGAATGATGAACAAAGCACAAACCTGGCATGAACACCATGAGGCTGAACAGAGAAGATCAAGCACTGCAGTGTGTGCAGTCAGGATCATTGAAATTTCAGAAACTTATACGTGGGGCACACGAGAAAATAACAAAGCCCCATTTCTCTGTGTTTTTTTGCATAATATCTCTTTTGTGAAGATTTCAGCTGTTTCAAGAGGAAGAGCGGAAAACCCCAAAACACCTCTATGTCTCTTCTCAAACTCAGACTCCCATTCAGTCCCCACATGTTCCTGTGACTACACACATACAAGTACATGCATGTAAAGCCAGATGTGCAGGGTTTGTACCACCTACTACTGTCTGTATTTCACACAATTCCCAGCCAACCAAATGCTTTCAAACTAACTGCTTTCTGGGCAGTCTCACACTGTCCTGCCCACTCCACCATCATGCATTTCTTCCTTCCTCAGTGTTTCCTCCTCTCACATCAGAGCTACTAGGTCAGTGCTGCCACCACAGGCAGATTAGTTGAAGAATATAAGACTTTCCCTATGTTTCCCTGTTGGTTTCTTATGGCCTTCCTGGCCCCTATAGGTAAGTAAATTTTGTTCTCCATTGAGAAGCCTTGCTGTTTCCAACAATGTGTTCAACTGTTGGTAATGCTCCGTTCCCCAAGGCTTCCTGTGGAGGATGAGCAACGAATGAGGTGAATTTTTCCTGTCTCTTACTCAAAAAACTCTGCAGATCTACACGTGGTTTTTTCTGTTTGTTTGCTTGTTTGGTTGGTTTATTTTCTGTCATATTTTAGTACTTCAACCAAGGATGGTGAAGTTATTATTTAAAAAAACATATATATTTTTTAAAACATTATCACTAGTACATTTGAAATTTTTTTATTTATTTTTTTTTTCTGTCTCCTGTATGGCTCTTTCAGGGAAATGGGACAGTATCCGACATGCTGGAATCCCACCTATTAATTCAAGGATGCTTCTTTGCATTTCTTTTAACTCATTCAGTTCCTCACACTTTCTTTCCTTTTCCAGGCTGGGCTCTTCAGCAAACCCCAGACACACTTGTCCGACTGGGAGACTCTCTGACTCTGGACTGTTTTCACAAGGAGAGTGGAATCTGGACTATGTACTGGTACAAGCTGCCACTGGGGAAGAACGCCACTATGCAGCTGATTGTGCGTTCAGTGGAAGGTAGCAAGGCAGAGTTTGAGAAAGAGTTCAAAAGCCGCTTCCAGAGTAGTGGGACTAAGGAAAACTCCTTATCAGTGACGATAGATCATGTCCTATTCAATGACTCAGGCACTTATTTCTGCGCTAAGCAAGATACACTGTGACACGAAGACTGGAGCAGCATAGCACAAACCTCTCTCCACAGAAGTGGAGACCTGCCCCCAGAACACACAGTCCATCATGTACCAGTAAAACTGTTTTTCCACTTCTGACATTCAGCTCTGTCCATTAATAAAAGTAGTAGTTTCCTCTCTGTCTTCTGCTTGTTCTCTGCTTTTTTTTCCCTTTCCATCTCTGAACAAATGTTGATCCTACTTTTGATACAAATTATAATGATATTGTTAAACCTGTTAGCATTCACTGAATAGTAGACCTGCAGTTTGTTTAGATAATGGGAAGAGTTGTGTCTTTGTACCAAGTAGATAAGGAGAGTTCTATTACATCTTTTTAGATAAGGAAGTTCTGCTATGTCCTTGTATTGAGAAAACATAGAGAGTTCTGCTTACAGTTACTGGATATGTAATATATCTCCAAGAAAACCTCAACATATGTAACATATCTCTGGGAATATGTCTGCACAAGTAATACACGTCATGCATGTGAGCTGGAGAACTTTCATGCAAGTTTTGCATGAAAGGAGGAACTCCACTCCCATGCATCTGGAGCTGAAAATGAAGAATGCCTGCTTTCTAACACACCAACTTCATTCTTAGGAGAGTTTCAGTAGATGAACTGACAGTGTCACTTTATTCCTGTGCTCACTCTCATCTCCTAATTTCTCAGACTTCTATAGACGTCCTCTCACTTTCTTCCTCAACTGTCTCTGTCTTCCTTCCCTTCCCTTTCTATTCCACTTTTTATGTCTTCTCTCCTGATTAATTTCCTTCATTTTCTTCTATTTCTTCTCCTTTTCAGTCTGCTGTTGTAGCTCACAGGTAAGCAGGATGTGAAATTTGCTCTCATTTACAGCAGGATATTTGTGCTCTGAAATTGAGCACATATAAAACATATATTGCCATTAAAAAAAAACAAAAACAAAAACAAAAAAAAACACAACACAAAACAAAAACAAAAACAACAAAAACATAAGTCCGTAATATAGAACTAAAAGGTCAAAGAGGTTCCTTGAGCCCTCAGTTTCTTTTTCCATCATTTCATATATACCTAAGCAGAGTTTCATCATATCACTCTCCCCTAAATGATTCAAAATGAAGCATGAGTCTTTTTGAGCTCTCCTCTCCTCTCCTCTCCTCTCCTCTCCTCTCCTCTCCTCTCCTCTCCTCTCCTCTCCTCTCCTCTCCTCTCCTCTCCTCTCCTCTCCTCTCCTCTCCTCTCCTCTCCTCTCCTCTCCTCTCCTCTCCTCTCCTCTCCTCTCCTCTCCTCTCCTCTCCTCTTCTCTCCTCTCCTCTCCTCTTCTCTCCTCTCCTCTCCAGACCTGGTAAGTAATACTCCAGATGGGGTATTAGTAAAAAGAAACAATCCCCTCTCTTGCCCTGCTGGCCACCCCACTTTTCATGCAATCCTGGATACTATTGGCCCTATGAACTGCAAGTGCATACTTTAAAATTGTGTCAAGATTTACATCTACCAGGTCGCCCAAGTCCTTTTCCACAGGGATGTTCTCCATGAGTTCTACATGAGTAGGATTGCCCCTGTCTAAATGCAACACCTTGCACTTGACCTTAATGAATCTTATTAGGTTCATGTTGACCGAATTTTCAAAAAAGTCTTAAAATGTTTTACTCCCTTCTATTTATTTTATCCCAAGAATTCTTCCCCTTTTAGCAGTGGTATTTAGATTTATTGATGGTAATCTGAGAATTCCTCAGATATCTTTTTATCTCCCTTTCCACATATTAGAAAATATTGAACTACGGATATCTTAGTTGTGATCCATGGGCTTACAAAGATGTTGTAATTTCTGCTTCTTGAATACTGATTATGCTTGTCAGTTCTTTTCCTCCCAGTGAAATATATATATATATATATATATATATATATATAAAAAAATTTTCCCAGTGAAATATATATATATAAATCAGGCACTGCATCTTCTTCTTCCATAACTGTTCACAGACTCTCTCCTTTACCTTTCCACAAGAGACATGTTAGTTTTTACACAAAACACCAGGATTTGTTGCTCCTTTCAACTTATAAATCTTCTTCCATGTCTTGTGCGAGTCCAGAGAAGTTAGATAGACCAAAAGTCTTTGTTCTGTCTCACCCTTACAGCCTTTCAGTTCAGTGTTCCTGCCACTTCATCACATACTTTCCTGTCATCCTAGGTTGGTGAAAGGCTATCATTTTTTATCATATTTCTGATAAAAGCCAGGATGCCACTGACCTTCTTGGTCACCTGGGCACACCGCTGGCTTGTGCTTAGCAGAGCATCAACCAATACCTTCAGGTCCATTTCCTCCACACAGTCTTCCAGCCACTCTGCCCCAAGCCTGTAGCATTGTCTGGAATTGTTTTGGACAAAGTGCAGGACCCAGCACATGGCTATGTTGAATCTCACCTCTCTGGCTTCTGCCCAGCTCTCCAGCTTGTCCAGATCCCTCTGTAGGTCCTTGCTACCCCAGGCAGATCGATACTTCCAGCCAGCTGGGTCATCTGCAAACATACTGAGGGTGCACTCAATGCCCTCATCCAAGTCATCAGTAATATTGAAGAGGACAGGCCCCAGCACCGACCCCTGGGGAACACCCCTCATGACTGGTTGCCAGCTGGATTTAACTCGATTCACCACCACTCTCTGGGCCAGATCTTCAGTGGACGCTGTCATCCTGAAGTTCTGTAGCCGCAGTGCTCTATACCTGTTCTGAAAAAGCAATTTTCTCCCCAGCAGTGCTTTTTTCTGCAAGCTTGAGGTGGCACTGCAGAACAAGCAACAGTTTTGAGAGAAGTTCTTTGAGAAATAGTTGTTCTCCTTGTCTTTATGTTTACTCTTCTTCTTTTCCAGATGAGGAGAAGCTGTAGTTACAAGGAAGTTACATGGAAGCTGTAGTTACAAGAACCATCGTACACAGTACATACTTGGAACAGAATTGTTTGAGTTGGAAGGGACCTTTAAAGATCATCCAGTCCAAGTGCCCTGCAACAAAAAGGATACCTACTGCTAGATCAGGTCACTCAGAGTCCTATCCAGCCTGATCTTCAACGTCTCCAGGGAGGGGCTATCCACAACATCTCTGGGTACCCTGTGCTTGTGCTTCGGTACCGTTTCTGTAAAAAAATAACAACACCTCTTTCTCAATCCCAGCCCAAATCTCCCCTGGTATAGTTTAAAATCATCTCCCCTTGATACAATTCTGTTTGATAGAATATTTTCCATCTGAATCATTTTGAATGCTTCTATTTATTTTCAGCAGGAACTCTTAAAATGATGTGTTTGCTTGAAATTTCATGCAGGAAGAAGCTTGGTTTTCAGCACAAATCTGGCTGCTGTGCAGATCATTGCTATTGGCTTAAGGGAAATGGAAACAGACCTATATAAGTACGTCCCTCGCCACAGCATGCTCTCTGGCTTCTGAGGCAGCAGAGAGAATGCAGACAGTTTGGTGCATGGTCTTGTACTTCTTTGGAGCGAATAAGGCATCAGCTGAGACTTCATGCCTGTTCTGCTGAGGGGAGAATGTAGTCTGCTTTTTGACTGTGTTTCTTTTGCTTTGTCTCACAGGAGCTAAGATAACCCAAACCTCAAGTCTGGTGCTGAAAGAAGATGAGAATGCTACTCTGAAATGCAGTCAAAATTATAATCACGATTATATGTGTGCCTCCGGTGGCGCAGTGGTAGAATTGCTGCTTGCAACAACAGAGGCCCGGGGTTCGAATCCCCCCTGTGGCGCAAGTGGCAGAAATGCTGCTCTGCTACACAGAGGGGCTCGAATCCCGGGAGTTGGACTCGATGATCTCTAAGGTCCCTTCCAACTTGCACGATACTATGATACTATGATACTATGATGATATGTCCTGGTATCTGCAGCAGGCTGGGAAGGGCCTGCAATTAATCTATCATTCATACAGAACAAATCAGGAACAAAGGGGTGATATTCACATTGGTACAAGGCTAAGCGGTTAAACCAAGAGGACTTTCATTTAGATATTGTGTCTGTTAGAAAGAACCATTCAGCTGTCTATTTCTGTGCCTCCAGTTTGGACACAACACTTCAAAGTCACTTGCTTTCTGTACATAAATTCCTCCTCTCCAGTACCTTCCCTCAGAAGGGAATAGCTCTCAACAAAGGATACTGGAATGTAGGCCAGCTGGATCTTCATATACCAAAGGGTTTCTGATGAGCTGGACCAAGAGAGGTCAAGCAGGCTCCATTTAATTGCTGAATTCCTCTTTTCTGATCAGCTCTCAAACCTCTGTCACTTCATCACTTCATAACAATCCTGAATGTTTGTTAATCAATCCAGACATGCAGTGATAGTGTGCCTGGAAAGGCTGTCCTGATCTCAAGAATTCAACAGAACTAGAACCTCAAGAGAACTCGGGAGGTGGGATGCAGTACTATGCAACCTAAAGTGAAATCTCATTGTGGAAAAATATAGATTTCTTTTTTTTTTTTTTTTTTTTCTTTTTTTTTTTTTCCCTAGATTGCTTACACAGTCTATCTTTCCTCTACATCTACATCTATTCCTTTATGCCTCATACCTATGTCATTGCTACAGCCTGTAAAACTGTAAGACAATCTATGTTCATTCAGTTTACCCCTTCTGTCCATGGTTGAGCTCTGAGTACATTTCAGGCAACCCTGTGATGTTTCTTCTCGCACGTTCTCAGCATTCTCTTTGATTTTGAGCTAAGTCTGAAACATTAGTAGTTTGAAGACAAAGAAGTAGAAGGTGGAACAGGCAGGATGTGTATATAATTTTACTTACTGTTTGATCTCTTCCTGATGAAATGTTTCATACTTGCACGATGAATGTTAGGTCTCTTACACACAAAGAGACACAAGTGTCTTTCTAGATAAGGGTTCTAAAGCAGCATCCCTCTCCTACATAGTGTCCTTAAAGCATTATATTACCACTGAGGTGTAAGCATTCAGTGATGAGATCCTGAATTTTTACACAGTGAGAAACCAGCAAGCAAAGTCATTGTGATGTACTGTGAAATCCAACTACATAACATGCTTGTTCTGAAACAAAAAACATATGTGTTGACGTGCAGTTGGTATCCTTTCCACAGCTGTGTTCAGACACACAGCCTCCCCCTTAGCTGCCCCTCAATTCCACACTCTGCATTTACCAGTACCTGGTCTCACGTATCCTCACACCTGCAAGCACTTACACTCACATGGACACTCACACAGGCACGGTTGCTACTTCTTAAATTCACTCATTCTCGTTTCTCCTGTTTCTCCAGAAGATCTCATGCTAGAAGGACATTTTGCGTATATTAATGAGTTATTGGAACAGAATGAATAGATGTGATGTGGTGTTTCCAGGAAATACATTGCATCATTGGATCGAGAATTGGCTGACTGGCAGAGTGCAGAGGGTTGTCGTTGGCGGTGCGGTGTCTGGCTGGAGGCCTGTGACTAGTGGTGTCCCCCAGGGGTCTGTGCTGGGTCCAGTCTTGTTCAACATCTTCATCAACGACCTTGATGAGGGGACAGTGGCCACCCTCAGCAAGTTTGCTGATGACACGAAGCTGGGAGGATTGGCTGACACGCCTGAAGGCTGTGCAGCCATTCAGAGAGACCTGGACAGACTGGAGAGCTGGGCAGTAAGAAACCGGATGAGGTTTAACATAAGCAAGTGTAGAGTCTTGCATCTCGGTAGAAATAATTGCATACACCAGTACAGGTTGGGGGAAGACCTGCTGGAGAGGAGCTCTGCTGAGAGGGACCTGGGCGTCCTGGTGGACGACAGGTTGGCCATGAGCCAGCAGTGTGCCCTTGTAGCCAAAAAGGCCAATGGCATTCTGGGGTGCATTAAAAAGAGCGTAGCCAGCAGGTCAAGGGAGGTGATCCTCCCCCTCTACTCTGCCCTGGTGAGACCTCATCTGGAATACTGTGTCCAGTTCTGGGCTCCCCAGTACAAAAAAGACAGGGATCTCTTGGAAAGAGTCCAGCGGAGGGCCACAAAGATGGTGAAGGGCCTGGACCATCTCCCCTACGAGGAGAGACTTAGGGAACTGGGTCTGTTTAGCCTTGAGAAAAGAAGGCTGAGAGGGGACTTGATCCAGGTTTATAAATACCTGAGGTGTGGGAGCTATAGTGGCGAGGCTGGTCTCTTTTCAGTAGTGCGTGGGGACAGGACTAGGGGCAATGGGCTGAAACTCCAGCATAGGAAGTTCCGCACGAATGTGCGCAAGAACTTCTTTACAGTGAGAGTGACGGAGCACTGGAACAGGCTGCCCAGGGAGGTGGTGGAGTCTCCTTCTCTGGAGATATTCAAGACTCGCCTGGACGCCTACCTGTGCGACGTGGTGTAGGGAGCCTGCTTTGGCAGGGGGGTTGGACTCGATGATCTCTAGAGGTCCCTTCCAACCCCTATAATTCTGTGATTCTGTGATTCTGTGATTCTGTGATCTGTATGTCTTAAGTGTTTGAATATGGAATCAGAACTCCTAGATCACGTGCTTGACTTGTCAAGTTGCCTGGAACATATGGTGAACCAAGATAATGCCACTTTCTAACACCACCTTCGAGCTAGAGAGTTTTCCTCCCAGACTTTCTGATGACAAGCAGTAGGTAAAACACTGGTGTGATATCAGCCTGTGCAAAGCACAGTGCCTCATGTGCTTCCATAGTGGCAAATTCCATTCCATCCAGACCCAGTGCAAGTACAGAAAGGGAACAACTTTGTTATCTTCCTTTTCATGGTTGAGTCTATCAGAGGTGTAAATACTGCTCCAACCATATGAGAAGGGAGAGCCCATAAGAACATTTCAACAATTTGAATACCAAGTCTGGCATTTAATCTAGAAAGTGGAATTTCTTCTTTGCCTACAAGAGGCATTGAGCCTTGGAGTAGACAGAGACAGAGGACAGGGACTGTATAAATTAAATGTCTCTCTTGTGTGTGTGGGAATTGGCTCAGTGCACATCAGGTAACAAATTTGCTTTTTGGGGATAATACCAAGCAAGGATATTCAAGTCTCCACTTGCACAGGTCACAGAGGGAAAACCTGTGACTTTCAGCAGCTCCCTGGTAAGAACTCTGTCTCCTGGTCCAAGCAGACAGAAGGGAAGGATGATTTTTCCAGAAGAAAAGAAAGCCACAAAGAAAGCTGCTGAGAAGGAATTCAACAAGGACTTTTAGAGCAGTGAGATACCATGCTATGCTCTGATCTCATTTGCATATTGCAATTTTTCCTGGCTCAGGTACCTATTACTTATCTAAGAGGTAAATCAGCAACAAAGCATCTGGAAGAGCTGAGCATTTTAAAATGGTATTTGTTCCTATGTGGCCCACTTCTCTCTCTTTTTCTCACTCTTTTTCCTTATTAGCTTTCTTTTTTTTTTTTTTTTTTTTTTTTTTTTTAATTTTTCCAGGAGACAGCAGCACAGCCCATGGACAACTTTGGCAGTTTTTTTCATGGACTCTCGGGGCTGACTGGAGCAACAGGGATTGAAATCCAAAGCCCAGGAACATCTCTGTTCTTTTGACTGTTCCTGAAAAACGAAGAAGGCCCAGCATGTCCAATGAGCAAAATGGTATGGAGAGTAGACCCGGCAATTTAGTAAAATAGCCTTGGTAGGTCACAGTACTGGCACATGAGAACAAGCCCTAGCAAGAGCTTGCCTTCATTCCCCAGGTAGAGCTCTCAGTCATTTTGCACTAGGAAATGCTCAGTCTAATGATGGTGGGTTGGGGATGATCAGGAGCGCTTGTTTGGCTGCCTGCTGTTTTCTGTAATAGAAGTACATTGCTTCTGTAGCTCACCTTACTCTTTCAGCTGTTTTATGTGGATGTGTAGCATTTGGCAATATGATTAGAAACAGAAAATATCTTCTACTCCAAACTGCTTGTACATAACTGACTGAAGGACTCCTGAAGTTGAGTCTAAAAAGCATTCCAAGATTCTTCTGGTTGAGAGACACTACAAATATTAGATAGATCCATAGATAGATAGATAGTGATACAACTTGTCTGTGATCCCCATGTGATAACCCATGTAAGGAAGCAGCAGAACTCTGCACAGAGTAAGGCTACCAGACAATGTTTATTTTTTGTTAGGTTTTGCACATCCAGTTCCAAAGCAGAAGGAAATGAAGAGGAGGAAAAGCAGGTCACATAAAAAGAGTGTCTCAGTTGGAAGACATAGTTGATCGAATCCAGGAAACATAATTGCAAACCTTAGTGTAAACACCGGGATAACCTTTCTGTGCACATCCCATGCCCCAGGAAACAATTCCCTGAAGCTGACCATTGCAGACCACTGGACCACCGGAATCCCCCTGTGCAGATAAAGATACATGTGTTCAGCAAGCGTTATCAGCATCAGCAAGAAGCCACATTCCACATCATAATCAATCAAACAAATCAGCAGGGATCCACACAGTGGAAAAACTGCCAACTGTATTCAAGATTGAGCAGCTGAGGAAAGGACCCGGTCAGTCCTGTGAGAACAGGTGAAGGCAATTCAATTGACTGACCAGAAAGGGTGGAGCCCTACTGCATCAATTTAGACCTCATTTAAGGGCTGACTGCTTCTTGAGAAGGCTCTTTTTCTAGCCTTCCTTCCTTGGTGTAGATTTTCCTTGCAAACCTAGAATCTTTTGTTGTGTGTGAGGAATATTTTCCTTCCCATATGGCACTTCTCTATTGTACCGATCATTTTGTCATCACACCTTTCCCAATGTATTGATCTGTTCAATTGCTACATCATCTCCGTAAGCAACCTCTACTCTAAGACTCCATGGCTAGTCAGAAAAATGGTTTCAGACATGCCACTGAGTGTCTGTAATGTGGCATCTTCCCCTGCTAGGTGAAGACAGGATAGGAACAGGTAGGTGAGGCAGATGCTTTACCTGGCAGGAGTCTTTTCCTCCATTCAGGTATCCTATGCATATCATGTTACTGGTAATTTGACCAGGGTAAGCGCTGCTGCACTGGCTTGAGGAGAGTACAGGGGCATTCAGGCACTGCACGACATCTGGGTATCTAGCTACAAGAAAACAAGGAGAAATTATTGTTGGTGTATCTTATGTAATTTCAGAGCCTGGAAAAAAGCATCTTTCTTAACAGAAAAGTCATTGCTGGACATGCT
This sequence comes from Excalfactoria chinensis, assembly GCF_039878825.1. NCBI lineage: Eukaryota > Metazoa > Chordata > Aves > Galliformes > Phasianidae > Excalfactoria > Excalfactoria chinensis. Next base: position 72,865,682 of record NC_092825.1, read on the forward strand.
GTTTTAGCAGACCTCATTTGTCTTCTGAGCTGTAGCTCTGTTTATTTAGATGAGACAAATTCTAGCCCTGGGTCCTTTGTTCTACCCTACATCTGGAAAGTAACCAGCTGGTGGCTTTGGAAGTAAGAACTCCTCTTTCAGAGCATATGGTGAAGAAATCTTGGGCCTCAGGCAAACTACCCCCTCCTCCGCTGCAGGTTTATTTTGGTTAGAGAATTAGAAACTGGTCTCCACCCACACCTCTGACCGTCGGTGGGAGAGAGTGGAGCTCTTCTGAAGCAGTTTTAGATCCACATTCACACGGTTTTGTGATATTCTCAGAGCTCCGCTAACTAGTAAATCACTCCTGCTTGGACCTGCATAGCTGAAGGTGCCAAGACACAAGATGCGCGGCAATGTGGACATCTTAGTGAAGGGCACCTGAGTGACATAAATGATTTTATCTTCCCAAGATCGAACAAGACTACAGATCTTAGAAAGTCTTGCTGTCAGGGTAGCGGTATGATTTTTGTCCTGCATGGACTGATCATTTAAAATCCTTCATCAAGAAGGCTTTCTCTGCAGCACTTCTCTGTTCTTTACCCTGTACTGTTTGGACTTAATTGTGAGGTCTCAGACTAGATCCAGGGTCCTCAGGATGCTATACGTTCCCACCCAGCACTCACTGCCACTGCTGAGTGTGTTGCCCCATCCAGAGATCAGGCACGATGTTCCAGTGGTCACACAGCTGGTAGGCAGAGGAACCGTGTTGACATAGGAGTTGAGTGTGGCTGGTCTGGAAAGTTTGATGAGCATGATATCGTTGTTCAGCGTGTTGGAATTGTAGCCAGAGTGGCGGATGACTTTAGATGAGCTAATGGTCTGCTCGCTGCCATCTTGGACTGCCAGGTTGTATTCGCCAAGCTTCACTTGGATGGAACTGGAAAAAAGGAGGAATATCACTGTCCTGTCACTGACATCATGGGTATGAGAAAGCTGCCTATCAATCACTGTATCTATTAACTGTTTTCATGCTGGGTATTATTTTTGTCCTTTAACAAATTCCAGGGATCCACACTGAGATCTTATTTCCAGTCCTGGTGGTGAATTTGTGATGGATTATTTTGTGACAAGTAGAAACATTCTGGAAGACAACCTGGTACCACCATGAGGTCATTCCTCTTCCTTCTCTACTGTAATTAAGTTTTATCAAACTAATGCAGTTTCTAAGAGACCACACACATACCTTGCTAGATGACCATGTTGTCGTTTCAGAAAGTAATCTGCATTCAGAAAAACATTTGCAGAAGCAGAAAACCTCTTCTGATGCATCAGCCAAATTTTCTGAATGACCCACTCATTTCTCAATTGTCTTCTGTGAGAACTGAGTTATTTGTATACCTGTATCTCACAGCTCTACATTCCTGTTAAAAGTGATCTGAAGAAAAGAGGTAGGCTATGGAATGTAATTTTTCCACTCACGACTTGTAGCAGTGAGCAGCCGACAGCACCCATTGGCTGCTGATGAGAGAACCTCCGCAGAAGTGATATCCAGAATTCAGAGACACCTGGTAGGGTACAGAGTTCCTTGCACAGCTGTAGCCTCCCACAATCTTGTCATCGTCCCCATCGCTGATGGGGAGGGCAACTGCAAAATAAGAAATAGCAGAAGTTAACACCCGGCATAAGGAACTCTGTGGCCCAGTGACTGAGTGAAACAACTCATGGAGAGGCTCTGGCTCTACAAAAATTCACAATAGCAGTTATGGTCAACTCTAACCGATATTTGTTCCCTTCTCCCTAAGATGAGCTGATTGAGTTTAGGTTGGCAGCCCATCTATTTGTGTCTAAAGCCCTGGATGCTGTTTCCATGGTGAACTTAATAATACAGAAATGCTGTTGTTGGACAAGATGAACGGTTTGTCTATCCCAGAATCTTGTCTCTCGTTGCAGTGAATAGCAGACAGTGAAAGTACGAGACAAGTCTGCAGTGATATTCATTTGGAATACTCCGCCATACTCAAAGCATTTACAGCAGATTCAGGACTTCCTGAGGAAGAGGTACATTGTAATTCATTTTGGTAGAAATGGCAAGAATATACGTAGTCTTTTTTTTGAACCGTTGTAGGCATTTCAGTGTCCTCGGTTCAAGAGCCATGAAGGCATTCATGTCTTGTGAAAGAAGTTATTCTGGATGGATAGTTAGTAGTCAAAAGAAGTAGAAGTGCTCTGCCTTAGGCCTTTTGCAAATGTAAACTCAACTTCAAATTTCATGACATACTGTGCTCCAAAATTCCTCAGGAATGAGTTTCATTTTAAATTGCAAAAACAGAAGTAAAAATGCACTCACCAGCCACACCCACGAAGGTGACAAGCAGTAAGTATTTCATGATCTTGATGCAGCCTCGATCCCGGACTGGTGGACTGGCAACGGGAGCTGCTAGAAATATATTCTCTGAAATGGCTTATCTTTAACCCAAGGTTTCCTGCAGGGAAAAAAAAACAGTGGAAAACTCAAACATCCAAATGTAGGCACTAGATGGTAGTGATACTCATTACAAATAACATTTCAGTTAATCATAAACCTTTCCTAAGATACAGAGCTCTCTTGAATTATTCCAAAGAACAACTTTCATAATAGAGGTATATATGTATTTTAGGAAGCTGGGTGGTTTCTCATCACACCAGTTCATAGTAAACCTTTGAGATCTCTATGTGCTCGTGGTTTCAGAAATAAGAATGCAGGCTTTAACCAGAAGCTGAAAATTGTATGTAGTGGATTAAAAGATACATTTGTTAAAGAAATGTGGGAATACAAGAAAAGCTGTTCAGAGCAGCAGCTGTGGAGCAAGATAAACAGCATGAGAACCAAGGACACCTCTGAAAGGAGAAGAAGGCTCTCACAGCTCTGATTGGATATGTGCCTGCATGGACAGTTGAAAAGTGTTTTGTAGAATGCTTTGTTGACATGTAAAGCTGGTTGGGAAAGTTATAAGGGCAGATGGGAAAGTGAGAAAACAACAACTTGTGAAGGTATATAAGGGATGTGAGAACTTGTAATAAACGATTTGGATCATTCACATCTGAGTCCGTGCCTCAAACGCTGCAAAGAAATACATCATTTCCATCAATTTCTTAGGTTTGCTTTTAAAAAATTCAGTTTCCATCATATGTAAGGACAGCAAAATCATCCCCCACTTTTCAATAGTATCAAATTTTATTCCCATCTAAATATTAATTTATTCTTTAAATAAATGAAGAATAAAAACACACAAAAAACAATTAAGATAGAGAAATGATTGTCAGAAATTTGAAATATTCTTCCTTAAGTGTAAACTCAAGAAATGTATAGAACTGGGGCCGCCAGCAGTAGGGAGAGGAGTTAGCAGAAAAAGATGGAAGGAGATAAATAAATGGATATGGTATTGATTTGACCCAATTTGCAGGAATACAACAATTATAGATATAGCTCATATGGCATCGTATTAGATGTCCTCCTTTTCATGGATAGGAGCATTTGTGCAATATGGGCTTTTCTTATGTTCAAATTTGGACACATCTCGAAGTATGGGGTTGGAATAAGGGAGCTTAAAATCTATCCTTATCATAACAGAAGCAGCACACAGGTTGATCAGGATGGAGGTTCACTTTTGGAAAGTGTGTAAAGTACAAGATCCAGAAAACCTTTCTGCTCTGGAACCAGTTCCACCTTTTTTGTCATGGGCTCAGAACTCTGCTTCTCTGGCAGGCAGGCAAAGTTAAGCTCAGTTGCTTCCCTCAGTTAACCCAGTCCAAAAGCCATTTCAGGAAGACCCACATCTCCACATATCACTGCTGTGGGCCTTACACACCCAGGAAACCAGTGCTCTTCTGACTCTATGAGCTGTTCAGCCAGGAGCATAGCACACCATTCCTTGCAACCAGGGAGCTTTCTTCTGCTCTGTACAACCACCTCAGGGCTGTGATTTCCTCACTGCTTGTATCAGGCAAACAAAACACAATGAGGAAAGCACTGGGAAAGCATTGTCTCTCTCAGACTGATTTGCTTACTCTCTTCTGCCTCTTAGAGTTCATTTTTACCACATTCAGTTGCCATCTAGGGATTATTACTAGAGATTCCACCAGCCTGTGAAAGCTTTGGGAATTCTGTTTTATGACAGAAGTGCTAAGGATAACAAACGCTGTGGCGGCTATTTTGTAAGTGACATCTGAGTAATTTGAGTTGTTGTTGTTATTCCTTTATCCTGTAGTAAGCTAGTAGTTCCTGAAAATCATGATGTTGCTTAGTGTTGTATCTCACATCTTTTACATGAACACTGAAAAACAGCTCTTCAAACCTGGGAACATAATGTAAGGAAACATTTCTCATCTCCCAGGTATGTTTGGTTTAGGTCATCAAGTGCTATTGTAGGGCCCTGTGAACTTATCAGTAGCCTTCAAATTCAAGCAAATAAATGAGGCGGTCATAGACTGGTCACAGCTGTGCACTTCCCAGTTCCCAGTAGAAAACCAGCCAGATCTTCAGTGGACGCTGTCATCCTGAAGTTCTGCAGCCACAGTGCTCTATTCCTGTTCTGTAAAAGCAATTTTCTCCCCAGCAGTGCTTTTTCCTGCAAGCTTGAGGTGGCACTGCAGAACAAGCAACAGTTTTGAGAGAAGTTCTTTGAGAAATAGTTGTTCTCCTTGTCTTTATGTTTACTCTTCTTCTTTTCCAGATGAGGAGAAGGCCATGGAAGCTGTAGTTACAAGAACGATTGTACACAGTACATACTTGGAACAGAATTGTTTGAGTTGGAATGGACCTTTAAATGTCATGCTATCCAACTGCCCTGCAACAAAAAAGGATACCTACTGCTAGATCAGGTCACTCAGAGCCCTGTCCAGCCTGAACTTGAACATTTTCAGGGATGGGACATCCACTATGTCTCTGTGTATGCAGTGCCTGTGCACCACTACCATTTCTGCAAAAAAAACCCAAACCCACACTAAGTCTCCCAAAACCATCTCCACTTGATTCTAACCTGTCTGATAGAGTACTTTCCATATGAGTCAATTTGAAAGATTCTATATATTTTCAACAGGCACACTTAAAACAATGAGTTTGCTTGAAATTTTACAGAGGAAACAGCTTGGTTTTCAGCACTGATCTGGCTGCTATAGAAGTTGTTCTTATTGGCTTATGAAAAATGGAAACAGACCTATATAAGTAAGTCCCTCACCACAGCATGTTCTCTGGCTTCTGAGGCAGCAGTGAGAATGTGGACAGTTTGGTGCATGGTCTTGTACTTCTTTGGAGCGAGTAAGGCATTAGCTGAGACTTCATGCCTGTTCTGCTGAGGGGAGAATGTAGTCTGCTTTTTGACTGTGTTTCTTTTGCTTTGTCTCACAGGAGCTAAGATAACCCAAACCTCAAGTCTGGTGCTGAAAGAAGATGAGAATGCTACTCTGAAATGCAGTCAAAATGATAATCACAATTATATGTATTGGTATCTGCAGCAGGCTGGGAAGGGCCTGCAATTAATCTATTATTCATACGGAACAAATAAGGATTATAAGGGTGATGTTCACATTGGATACGAGGCTAAGCGGTTAAGCCAAGAAGAGTTTTGTTTGAATATCGTGTCTGTAAAGAAGAACCATTCAGCTGTGTATTTCTGTGCCTCCAGTTTGGACACAACACTTCAAAGTCACTTGCTTTCTGTACATATACTCCTCCTCTCCGGTACCTTCCCTGAGAAGGGAGTAGCTCTCACCACAGGATACTGGAATGTAGGCCAGCTGGATCTTCATATACCAAGGGTGGCTGATGAGCTGGACCAAGACAGGTCAAGCAGGCTCCATTTAATTGCTGAATTCCTCTTTTCTGATCAGCTCTTGATCCTCTATCACTTCATAACAATCCTGACAGTTTGTTATTCAAATCCAGACATGCAGTGATACTATGCCTGAACAGGCTATCTTGATCTCAAGAACTGAGGGCCTCAGTAGAACTCAGGAGGTGGGATATACTAGTATGCAACCTAAAGTGAAATGATATTCCTGTAAAATATAGATTTCTTTTTATTCTGAAATTGCTGACATAGTCTGTCTTTCTTCTGAATGAAGCATCAGTTTTACATGTTCTGCATCTCTTCCTTTTTGCCTTCATGCCTTTGTCATTGCTACAGTTGTAAAGTGTAAGACAATCAATGTACATTCAGTTTACCCCTTTGTCAATGGTTTACGGTCTGTTTCAGCCCAGTTCCATGACTTGTGGTGCTGAAGGATTTCACAAAATCTTTGCCTTTGTAAAAGGGAAACAAGGGACCACAAAATAATTAAAAGCAGTGGCAACGATCTTAGGAGACACAAACTAATAAACAATATGCTATCGGAATGCAAGATAATACACTATAATACAATATAGTTAGAATTAAAGCTAATAAATCTAATCTAATGAGCGTGAGATTGTCCAAAAATCTCAAGGCCTTACACTGATACTGAAGCGATGCACACAATCAGGACTGGCAGCAGCGAGGAGAAGCGAAGGAGAAGAGCGCCAAGATGAAAAACCTGATCAAGTGACCTTGCCAGGAGTTATATCTTATCTTCTCTCTGTCCGAAAAGCCCCCTATAGAATGTAGTTCTTCTTCTCCTCCGGGCAGGTACCTGGAACGAGAGCATTAACATTTTAACTCCCAGTGCACTTCATGATGTTATGGTGTGATGAATGCTAGGTCTGTCAGACACAAAGAGACAGCAGTGTCTTTCTAGGTAAGGGTTCTAAAGCAGCATCCCTCCCCATGTAGTGTCATTACTGCAGTGAATTACTGTTGAGATGTAAGTATTCAATGATGAGTTCTGATTTTTTCCAAAGCAAGAAACTACTAAGCAAAGACCTTGCAATGTACCGTGAAATCCAACTGCATATTACTCTAATTCTGAAACAATCAGCATACTGGTTCATGAACAGTTGTTATCCTTTCCACAGCTGTGTTCACACACATCCTGCCCCTTTGCTGCCCCTCGATTCTGCACTGTATTTACTCGTACCTAGTGTCATAGAATCATAGAGTTGGTGCTTATACTCACATGGACACTCACACAGGCATGGTTGCTAGTTCTTAAGTTCACTCACTCTTGTTTCTCCAGTTGATGGTACCTGTGATCTGTGCTCTGGCTCCCGATTATGATCCAAGACAGCTGTTCTCCTTGATTCTCTGGGGTGAACCTCAAAATTCTTGAGTTGAAAATAAAAGGTCCAACTATCTAACTTCTTTCCAGTAGGCAGCAATGTTACACAAGTCACTCAAGAAACACTATAGATCTTGTGTTGTTTCTTCCCTATACATCCTTCTCTCCAAGAGCTCGCAGTCATTTTCTCCTTCCAGAAACAGAAAAGTTACTCTGAATAAAAACGCTCATCTTGGAACAAGAGATAAACTCTCATGTGTCTGACTCTCATGTGTCTGATCCTGGAAGAATGTTGTGCCCAGCAGCACTTGCACGGTTTTGCCTTGACTCAGAGTTCCTACATAGGATAATCGCTGAATTAGCTCTCATAGTCTCCACGGACTTTTTCTTCCCTGAAATAGTTTGACTGTCCTGGAGCTAAGGTCTTATTTTCATCAGAAGAAAGGCTGTTTAACAAGTCTGGCAAAACAGAACTTGATCAAACTGAGCACAACTTTTGTGCCTCCTTTATCTTTTGCTTCTGTCTGACAGAAGTTCAGACATGTGAGGTGTAATTGCCTCTCATGTATTATAACCACCTCTCCAGCATTTATGTTTGAATGTATGGATAAATTTTCTGGAGTAATGAACTCGGGGGAGATGTCTCAAGTTACAGCAACTGGTGAAAATAAGCCAAAAAATCATTGTTTGCGTCCGTGGCTGGTAGGTCCAGATGTGCAGAAAGATGAAATGATGGACAGTGCAACATCCAAACAGAAAATGTTTGGTCTGAAAACACTCCCACCTTTTTGTCATGAGCTCAGAACTCCACTTCTCTGGCAGGCCGTCCCAAGACAGAAAAAACTTACAGCCACACAAGCACTTGCTTTTTCTTTTAACGAATCAACAACAATGTTTTCAGATGTAAAACATGTCTTCTCTGTCCTCCTCCAAAGCTTTATGGGAAAATCAGAACAAGGGGAGGGGTGTCAGTCTTTCCAGCCTCTCTTGCCTCCCTCATTCTCTTCTGGGACAGCTGCTTGTCATCATGCTGGCCATTTTGCTAGCTCTTCTACTTGGTGAGAGACTGCAGATCCATCTGCATTGTGGCTATCCTACTGGACACGTGGGGCAGGTGCAAGGTGAAGGAGCTTTTGCAGCCACTGTCTGCTTTTCATTTTCTTTCTCTCGCTCCTTCAGGCCCCATAGTGGGATACGCCATCACGCAGTGGCCAGAAGATGCCTTCAAGAGCGCTGGAGAGAGTGTAGACCTCACCTGCTATCAGGGTAGTTCCACACTTGCCTATATGTTCTGGTACCAGCAGCTGTCAAGGAGCAGTCTGAAGTTAATAGCCAGCACTTCTACATGGCTGCAGAGGTCTTACGAGGAAGGTTACAGTGAAGCCAAGTTTGAGGTAAGCAGAGAAAACAAGCTCTCTGTTATGACTATCAAGAATGTGACAACCAAGGATGCTGCCACATACTTCTGCGCTGTGAGTGATCACACAATGCAGCAAGAGCATTAAGCACTGACACCAAATCCTCACCCTGTCTGAAGGAGAGACAAAGTCTCTGTAAAATGGGAGACTGATTGGAGAGGGGCAGAAGAGTGGAGGCAAAACAAGGGCAAAGTCAGGGAATGGAGCCCAGACACTTGGGAGGGAAGAGGGTCCGGCAAGCAATGCATTAGTGGTACAGAAGCAGAGCCAGGTTACTGTCCACTTGTTCCCCACAAGACCAGTGATGGCATTAAGGAGAGTGTGTGGTAAAGTACAAAGCAGAAGGTGAATTCAAGGCTCTTTCACATACTGCACAGTCAGAGAAAGCAAACTACAATGGGCTGCTCTCACGTGGGGTTTCTACTGTGACACACAGCTGCAGGCAGAAATTGAATACACCTTGGCCAGAGTGAAGCCTAAGCAGACTTGTGAATTCCCTAACACATGCACACAAACCCTTCTAAGACTCCCTTTGATACTATGGGAAGGAGCTGCCTTCCCCTGTGGGGAAGCACATGTAGTGTGTGCAGTCACAGTCCGGTCTGCTCAGAAGAATTTCAGGCACCTTGGCAGTGATATGGGGAACTCCAATGTTGTGATCAGTCAATGGGGAAGAGCAGCATTAAAGCATGCCCACCAGGCAGCACTCTGTGCCCCATGTCAGGCCTCAGCACACCTGCTTCCTCCCAAAGTCTCAGGAAGTCATGATGGAAAAACAAACATCTTCTTTCTTTCATTTCTTTTTTTCTATACCCCTTAAAACAAAATAATCAGCCACTCTCAACTGCACAAAAGATGTCACAGGGGGCAGTCTGGTTGTGCCCTTAGAGAAAAAAGTGTCTGTGAGCCTCTCTATGCTACTGGCTTAAACAAACAAGAGGATGCTACAGGCCTTTTCCCAGGCCAATCCTGGAGCTTGCAGCAGAAGTCCTGGATTCCAGTTTCTAAGTCCCTGATGACAAACATCTAACAACTGTACGTTTCCTAAACCTCTAACCATCTTTCCACCAGCCTCTTTCGTGCATTCCTGCAGCACAACATTGCATGAGCACATAGTGCAAACTCATTTCACACCCAGGCAAGCAGGTTGTTTGCAATGCACAATTCAGAGATCATCCTGCAGACTGACCGATTCAGAGAATAATTCAGGCCATTCTGTTGCATGATGAACAAACTCCTGAGTTCAGACTAAAAGCATGACACCTGTGTGACGTGATGTAGGGAGCCTGCTTTGGCAGGGGGGTTGGACTCGATGATATCTAGAGGTTCCAATCCCTACAATTCTGTGATTCTGTGTGATTCTCTCCACCTTCTTCCTCTTTTTAAAGAAGATATGTCCTTTCATGAATTTCATGAACGGTAAATAGTCTCTTCTGCCCACGACAAGTAGACATCCCACAGGCCCATTTTCCAGGTTCTTTCCAAAAATAAACTCCAGAGGTACACAACTCCATCTGCAAACAGTTATCTTGTTCAATGCAGTGATGCTGCAGCAGTGTGCTGGTGGCTCTGGGAGCACTGGAGGAAGGCAGGCTGTTGAATGGAGGGCAGCTGTCTTAGATATTACAATGGGGCAAGCAACATCAGCTTGCATTCCTAGAAATGCATGTTCCTGCTTTAGGTATTACAGTCAGCGGTATCACTGCTGTACTCAGATAAAATAAGTAAATTTGTCCAGGATGATGCAAGGTCCTGGGAAAGTTAAAGCTGGAGAGACCATATGCTGGCAACGATAAAGCTCTCTGGGAGCATAAAGGAGAGGAGTTTCCGAGGCTAACACTTCTACACGTCGCAGAGCTTGGTGGTGGAAGCACCATGAGTTCCCTCTTCCTGATTCTCTCCTGTCTGGGAGCAGCTGGTATGTTCTCAACAGCTTCCTGTCTCAGAAAAGCTTTCCCCACAACCCTTTGCTTCTGCTTCCCTGCCTGCATTTCTCCTTCTCCAATGGCAGAATATTCTGCTTTTCTTCTCTTTTCACCCATGTCAGAGACTTGGACCCTCAGCCTCTGAGAGAGACAGAGAAGGTAGGATACGACAGCCGTGTATAAAACTATGTGGGTATGGCGGTCTCTTCTCGTACAAATTTTAGGGAGTATCCAATAAAGATAGGTAGTTTGGCAGGTTTGCACCAAACAACAGTCAATTCCTCTTCCTTTAGGAAAGCTATGAACCCCTTCCTGCAATATTTTTCTGTGTGAAAAATGTTTACACAGCCTCACAAATTGGGGGGACACATTTGTGTAAATAACTCCCTACAAAAGTCATGAGGTTGAAAGACACCCCACCTGACCAAATAATGTCAAGTTCCTGAGTTGCTGGATACCAGGGAGGGTCTGGGGAAGGTTTTCACCCCTTCTGTCCTTGGCATCTGTAACTGATAGTCAGAGACAGCCTTCCAGCCTGCAACGTCCTTGTGCAGTGGTCTCTGAAGCGGGGTGCACACACACTTGGATATGCAAGATGATCCATTAGAGTGTGGGAAGAAAACATTAGAACTATGGTAGTACGTGTACATTACTTGCAAATGAAAGAACGTACATACATTACAGGGAGGGACAGGAGTGCTGAGAGGGTTTTTGCTGATAGGGGTGTGTGATCAAAAAGGTTGGCTACCACCGTTCCATTGGCTTCTACAAATACGTTCTTTCCCACATTCAAATGTGTTCTTTCCTACACTCAAACACATTCTTCCTCATGTTCTTCTCCAGCACCACGAAGTCTTGGTGCTTTCTCTGATTCCTTTGCTACCAGCGTTTCCCTTCACCCTTGCACACCGCTTCTTTCCCACCACTAGACTAAAAATTCTGCCAATATTCTCAACTGCATTTGCCCTCTCCCAGTTTCCTCTCTACACAGACGACGACCATACACTGTCTACCATGCCACAGCTGTTGCATCCTGTTCCAGTTGTTCCATGGAAGAAACACAGTGAAGCCTGCACACAATTAATCTGTGAGGTTCTTTGGCATCCTCTACTCTTTTGTTCTCTTCCTGTCTTGATATGGTAAAGACAAAGCCTCATGTTTCAGAGTAGCACAGGAAGAGCTCAGCAGGATCTTTCAGATGGTGCGTGAAGACTTCAAGATTCAAACTTTTCTGACTCTTGCTAATTCCTCAGTAGCTCACTGGCTGCTGCTATGCTTGAAGAGAATGGAGTCAGGCCTGGTGCTGTGAAACCCAATTCTCTTTCTTGCAGTTGCTTTCCCTGGAGGTGCTGACGATGACAAGATTGTAGGAGGCTACACCTGCCCAAGGCAATCAGTTCCCTACCAAGTGTCCCTGAACTCTGGGTATCACTTCTGTGGAGGTTCCCTCATCAACAGCCAGTGGGTCTTGTCAGCTGCTCACTGCTATAAATCGTAAGTGGGGATTGGGTTGCGTATCTGGATGGACTCTAGTCAAATCTTGCAAACACATCGGGTCTGGAACTCTGGTGCCTCTCGAGAGAAGACAATCCCAGGGGACAATGCAATGCATGATGTACCTGAGGACAAAAGGAGAAACCCTACCCTTGGTCTCACTGCTTCACGTGATCTTTCCAGTACTCTTGCACCCATAGCATGCTTTTCTGTGTGCGCTAACATGTCATTCTGTCTCCATTTGAATGTCTTTATGGCTTACCATTGTCATTTTCTTTGTTTTCATTCCTTCAGATCTTCCCTGTGGACCTTTCTTTGTCCCAAATTTAGGACATATCACTGTGCACAGAGAACACAGCTTAGTGCTCCCCTGCAGCGGAAAACTTAATCTCCCTTTCTGAAGCATTGCTCTAGGTGTCTGGAGTCATCCATCCATCCACCACTGCCACAGCAGCAAGCTGAGGATCTGCAAGGCTTTCCGAACTCAGACATCCACAAAATCAAAAAGTTGCTAGAGCTCTGTGACACACTAACCTTTGAGTAGGGCAGCACTCTCTTAATCTCTTTCAAGAGTCTGCATACTCCATGTGCCACAAAGCTGTTCAACCCACAGCTAACTGCAGTTTTTCTCTGCTGGCAATTTTGCAGCCGTATACAAGTGAGGCTGGGAGAATACAACATCGATGTGCCTGAAGACAGTGAAGTAGTGAGGAGCGCATCAGTCATTGTTCGTCATCCTAAATACAGTGCACTAACCCTCGATAATGACATTATGTTGATCAAGTTGGCATCTGCAGTGGAATACAGTGCTGACGTTCAACCTATAGCTCTGCCCAGCTCCTGTGCCAAGGCGGGGACCGAGTGCCTGATTTCAGGGTGGGGAAACACTCTGAGCAATGGCTGTGAGTATCAGTATGCTGTGCAAGTAGATGTTTGTGCTTCTCCTGCGCTACCACCACATTAATGAGAGTCCAAGCATGTTTCACCTGACTTCTTTCCTTGTTCTGCCTGCAAGGTCAGCACACTGCCCTGCTACCGTGCCTCAGCGTACAATGCACTTCAAATTTCCTCCTGTAACTTAAGGATTTGCTCTACCCTGCTTTGCTGGGTGGCTCTCACAGATAGGTCTTCAAGTCTTTTTGTTAACTGACAGAGGTCCCTGGTACTGGGTCCCAGGAAAAAAACACTTGGTGTCACTATTCTCCTGACAGACAATTACCCTGAACTTCTCCAGTGCCTGAAAGCTCCAATTCTGAGTGACCAAGAATGTCAAGAGGCTTACCCAGGTGATATCACCAGCAACATGATCTGTGTCGGGTTCCTGGAGGGTGGGAAGGACTCCTGCCAGGTAAGAGTTGATGTTTGTGCAGAGCCCTGGGCCACACAACCCCAGGATACTCCAAGCTGTATGGTGTGTTTCAGTACCTGGCAGCGTGCTTAGGCCTCCTCATGGAATTGTAGAATAGCTTAGGGTGCGAGGGACCTGGAAGATCCTTCAGCTCCAACTCCCCACCATAAGCCATCAGCATTGCCGCCCACCCAATCAGCCTGCCCAAGACTCCATCCAATGCAAACATGCATTTGTCCTTGCACACCTCCAGAGGGACAGGTCATCCACAGCTTGTCTGGACAAGCTCTTCCAGTGCCCCACTAGCCTTTGACTAGAGAGGATGTCTCATCATTCAGTGCTCTTCTCTGACACAGTGTCTTTCCAGCACACTTTGGCTGCAGCATGGACTTCACCAAAAATAGCAGGTCTAATCACATCTGCTGGGCATGCAGTATAGTCACAGTGAATAGTTAGGACCTAGGAGAGTCCAGTAAACAAGGACTTGTATCTGCCTGCGTTCCCATCTCAGGGCCTGCCTCATTTCCCTGTGCATTCCCTAGATTCTTTAGACCAGGTCACAGTCTTTCCAGGTGAGATTCTGCTTCTAAATCAGTTCATGCCTGTAACTTGTTCTCTCCAGGGTGACTCAGGCGGACCAGTTGCGTGCAATGGAGAAGTGCAAGGAATTGTGTCCTGGGGAATTGGATGTGCTCTGAAAGGTTATCCCGGAGTTTACACCAAGGTCTGCAATTACATTGACTGGATCCAGGAAACTATTGCAGCCTACTGACACCCAGATGGCCTCCTGGCTCCTTGGCTGCTCTCCTCCTGCCCTATCACCTTCCTCTTAAGAAGGTAATAGCACAAATAAAAAACTTACTTAAATGAACCTTACAAATACTTACTTTGGAGACTGAAGCTCATCAGAGCCAAGTTGGGTTCCCTGCAGCCTTACACCAGGCCCTGCCCAGCCTTCCCTGCTGCTCCAGCTAACGTGTGCATGCTGGTAGCGGTACTCCAAAGTTACAGTGCTGTAAGGCATTGAGAGTATGACACTGTGCTACCATTCAAGAAGTCTTCTGAGCCAGGCAGAAAAGGAGTTTTCTTTAGTCCCAACACAGCAGCTGACAAGAGTTCCATTTTTCTCCTGTTGTGGGTGAATATCTAAAAGTCTAAAAGCTCATCAGGAGGGACAGGCAAGAAAGAGGGGTGCAAAGCAGAATATAAACCCTCCACAATTCATGTGCAAACAGTTTGAGACCTACTTCATCTAGACTGTCAAAAGTCCATGGAGCCAGAGGGATTCACTTGAGGTTAGTGAGGGAGGTGATGGAGGTGACTACCAAGCTGCTTTCCACTATCTGTCAACAGTCCTCATCAATAAGAGTGGTCCCAGATGACTCTAGACTTGCTAATGTCGAACTTATCTGTAGGAAAGTTTGTAAGATGAATCTGGGGGACTACAGGCCTGTCAGCCTGACCTCAGTGCCAGGGAAGGTTAAGGAACTGATCATCTTGAGTGTAACTGCATAACATGTGCAGGACACCCACAGGATCAGGTTCTGCTTGACCATCCTCACCTCCTTCTGTGACAGAGTGATCCGGAGGGTGAATGAAGGGGACGCTTTTGACGCAGTTTACCTAGGCTTCAGCAAAGCTCTTGACACTGGCTGCCATAGTATTCTCTTGTGGAAACTGGCAGACCCTTGCTTGCACAGGTACACAGGGAGCTGGCTGGATGGCTTGGCCCAGAGAATGGTGGTGAATGGAGTTAAAACCAGTTTACTCTTGATCATAAGTGGTGTTGACCAGAGTTCAGTACTGGGGCCCATCCTTCAGTATGGTTTAGTATCTTTACTGATGATTTGGATGAGGGAGTTGAGTACACCCTCAGTACATCTGCAGAAGACACTGATTTGGGGAGATGTGTTGATACACCTGAGGGTAGGAAGTCCCTACTGAGGAACTTGGATCGATGGGCTGCAGCCAGTGGGATGAAGTTCAACAAGATCAAGTGTTGGATCACTATGGTGCAATGGTCCTGCACCCTATGCAGTACTATGGTCTCAGGGCAGAGTTGCTGGCAAGCTTGTAGAGGAAATTGAACTGTGAAAGCTGTGCAGACTTGGACTATGCATGTGCTCCCAGAAATACCACTGAAATGGGGAGAGACAGGGTGGATGTAGGCTTCCCCCGCTCCAGGCACTCACATGCTCACATTCAGTCTGTGACCTTGGAATTCCACTGCACTGTCCTCACATATCCCCACACCTGTAAGTGATTTTACTCATATGGACACTCACACAGACACAGTTGCTGGTTCTTAAATTCACTCACTCTTGTTTCTCCAGCTGCTGGTACCTGTGATCTGTGGTCTGGATGCATTTTGTGATGCTTTGCCCTCAGTACACAAAGCACATACTCAGAATAGAGTCCCTCACTCAGGAAAAGTGAACTTGAGAAGAAAGGGTGAGACACGGGTATAGAGCCTAGCCAGACAAGGATTCTCACCAGCAGCTTCCCTTTTATATGCCTTCATCCCTCTTCTTCTCCCCTCCATTTGATTTCTTCCCAAATCATCTAAAACCCTCTCTTTCCTTGCCTTGGATTCTTCCCATAAGTCTCCCGTAAGTCTCATGCAATCCTAAAATGTTCTTCACTGGCATCCCTTACTGTGTCCTATAGCCAAAGGCAATAAGCCCCATGAGACCCAGAAGTGACTCCTTTGATCCCCTTGATTCATGTGGATGGATTTCACACCCGGTCTGTGAGCATTATGGCTGTTCCAGAATAGCTCTGGAACAAGGCTGGACAGTCTGTCTTTATCCTCAACTCTGAAATTTGGTTTTCCCCTCATTACCACTGTGCCCCCAGTCTCTGCATGTGGAGGTGAAATTTTGATGGGCCATTCACTCTTCTGTAATAAGACAGGGAAATACGTTGACAGGATATTACCAAGGTTTCCTCCTTCTGCCATTGGCTCTCTTCTTGGATATCCACTTCTTACCTTTTCTTCATGGGAAAGCACACCTAAATCAACAGTATCCTTGAGAAAGTACAGCTACATTGTTGGGCATTTTTTGATAATTTTTCTCAGCTATCTTTTTGACATACCATCTGTATACCACTAAGCACAGATCAATTAGTTGTTCTCCTATAAGTGCATTGAGTAAAGAAGCATAAACATCAGGAGTAAATGTACCATGTTGGTCCCTGAAGGTGTGGCAAAGCTAGGTATGCTAGAATGAAATATGCTATTGGATCCCAGAAAAAAATGAGTGTGAGATGATGAGAATAGGTGGTAAGTGAAAGAACAGGGAATCAGTAGAGACCATGTCCTGTAGAAGATCCTCCCACTTATACTCCAGTTTACTAAAATTTCTAAGAGACTTATCAAGAGCCAGGATTGATCACTCACTGTCATGCTCGGGTCCTAGTTTCCTGACTGATCAAACTGCATAAATTTTACTTTGCTTCCAGTCTCTTATGTAAAACAAATTACACTATTCTTGGCAGAGCAGTCTGAGATGTGTTCACTGTAGTCCTGCAATATGGGCACGGGGACAGTTCCGAGGAAGTTAACTTCAGTTGCTTTCCTTAGTTAATCCAGTCCAAAAGCCATTTCAGAAAGACCCACATCTCCACATATCACTGCTGTGGGCCTTACACACCCAGGAAACCAGTGCTCTTCTGACTCTACGAGCTGTTCAGCCAGGAGCATAGCACACCATTCCTTGCAACCAGGGAGCTTTCTTCTGCTCTGTACAACAACCTTAGGGCTGTGATTTCCTCACTGCTTGTATCAGGCAAACAAAACACAATGAGGAAAGCACTGGGAAAGCATTGTCTCTCACAGACTGACTTGCTTACTCTCCTCTGCCTCTTCTTTAGAGTTAATTTTTACCACATTCAGTTGCCATCTAGGGATTATTACTAGAGATTCCACCAGCCTGTGAAAGCTTTGGGAATTCTGTTTTATGACAGAAGTGCTAAGGATAACAAACTTTGGGGGAAGACCTGCTGGAGAGGAGCTCTGCTGAGAGGGACCTGGGCGTCCTGGTGGACAACAGGTTGGCCATGAGCCAGCAGTGTGCCCTTGTAGCCAAAAAGGCCAATGGCATACTGGGGTGCATTAGAAAGAGCGTAGCCAGCAGGTCAAGGGAGGTGATCCTCCCCCTCTACTCTGCCCTGGTGAGGCCTCATCTGGAATACTGTGTCCAGTTCTGGGCTCCCCAGTACAAAAAAGACAGGGATCTCTTGGAAAGAGTCCAGCGGAGGGCCACAAAGATGGTGAAGGGCCTGGACCATCTCCCCTACAAGGAGAGACTTAGGGAACTGGGTCTGTTTAGCCTTGAGAAAAGAAGGCTGAGAGGGGACTAGATCCAGGTTTATAAATACCTGAAGTGTGGGAGCCATAGTGGCGAGGCTGGTCTGTTTTCAGTAGTGCGTGGGGACAGGACTAGGGGAAATGGGCTGAAACTTCAGCATAGGAAGTTCCGCACGAATGTGCGCAAGAACTTCTTTACAGTGAGGGTGACGGAGCACTGGAACAGGCTGCCCAGGGGGGTGGTGGAGTCTCCTCTGGAGATATTCAAGACCCGCCTGGACGCCTACCTGTGTGACGTGGTGTAGGGAGCCTGCTTTGGCAGGGGGGTTGGACTCGATGATCTCTAGAGGTCCCTTCCAACCCCTATAATTCTGTGATTCTGTGATTCTGTGAAACGCTGTGGTGGCTACTTTGGGAATGACATCTGAGTAATTTGAGTTGTTGTTATTCTTTTCTCCTGTAATAAGCTAATAGTTCCTGAAAATCATGATGTTACTATTGTATCTCACATCCTCACATCTTTTACATGAACACTGAAAAACAGCTCTTTGAAACTGGAAATTTAACCTAGGGATCTCTTTCCATTTCTCATCTCCCAGGTATGTTTGGTTTAGGTCAGCAAGTGCTATTGCAGGGATCAGTAGCCTTCAAAGTCCAGCAAATAAATGAGGCGGTTATAGACTGGTCACAGCTGTGCACTTCCCAGTTCCCAATAGAGAACCAGCCAGACCTTCAGTGGACGCTGTCATCCTGAAGTTCTGCAGCCGCAGTGCTCTATTCCAGTTCTGAAAAAGCAGTTTTCTGCCCAGCAGTGCTTTTTTCTGCAAGGTTGAGGTGGCACTGCAGAAGAATTAACTGTTTTGAGAGAAGTTCTTTGAGAAATAGTTGTTCTCCTTGTCTTTGTGTTTACTCTTCTTCTTTTTCAGATGAGGCGGATGCTGTAGTTACAGAAACCATCATATTCAGTACATACTTGGAACAGAATTGTTTGAGTTGGAAGAGACATTCAAAGGTCATCCATTCCAACTGCCCTGCAACAAAAAGGGACACCTACTGCTAGATCAGGTTGCTCAGAGCCCTGTCCAGCCTGATGTTGAACGTTTGCAGGGATGTTCCATCCACTAAATCTCTGAGTATTCAGTGCCAGTGCTTCAGTACTGTTTCTGTAAAAAAAATAACAACACTTTTTCCTCAAGCCCAGTCCAAATCTCCCCTGGTATAGTTTAAAATCATCTCCCCTTGAAACTATAACGTTTGACAGAATATTTTCCATCTGAATTACTTTGAAAGCTTCTATTTATTTTCTGCAGGAACTCTTAAAACAATGTGTTTGCTTGAAATTTTACAGAGGAAGAAGCTTGGTTTTCAGCACAGATCTGACGGATTCAGAGATCATTGCTATTGGCTTAAGGGAAATGGAAACAGACCTATATAAGTAAGTCCCTCACCACAACATGCTCTCTGGCTTCTGAGGCAGCAGTGAGAATGCGGACAGTTTGGTGCATGGTCTTGTACTTCTTTGGAGCGAGTAAGGCATTAGCTGAGACTTCATGCCTGTTCTGCTGAGGGAAGAATGTAGTCTGCTTTTTGACTGTGTTTCTTTTGCTTTGTCTCACAGGAGCTAAGATAACCCAAACCTCAAGTCTGGTGCTGAAAGAAGATGAGAATGCTACTCTGAAATGCAGTCAAAATTATAATCATGATTATATGTATTGGTATCTGCAGCAGGCTGGGAAGGGCCTGCAATTAATTTATTATTCATACGGAACAAATCAGGATTATAAGGGTGATGTTCACATTGGATACGAGGCTAAGCGGTTAAGCCAAGAAGAGTTTTGTTTGAATATCGTGTCTGTAAAGAAGAACCATTCAGCTGTGTATTTCTGTGCCTCCAGTTTGGACACAACACTTCAAAGTCACTTGCTTTCTGTACATAAACTCCTTCTCTCCAGTACCCTCCCACAGAAGGGAGTAGCTCTCACCACAGGATACTGGAATGTAGGCCAGCAGGATCTTCATATACCAAGGGTGGCTGATGAGCTGGACCAAGACAGGTCAAGCAGGCTCCATTTAATTGCTGAATTTCTCTTTTCTGATCAGCTCTTGATCCTCTATCACTTCATAACAATCCTGACAGTTTGTTAATCAATCCAGACATACAATGATACTCACTATACCTGGCAAGGCTGGTATTGATCTCAGGAACTGAACAGAACTAGAATCTCATTAGAACTCGGGAGGTATGATACAGTAGTATGCAACCTAAAATGAAACCTGATTCTAGTAAAATATAGTTTTATTTTCATACTGAAATTGCTTACACAGTGCCGATTTCTTCTGAGTGAAGCATCAGTTTTACATGTGCCCTTTATGCCTCATACCTATGTCATTGCTACAGCCTGTTAAGCTGTAAGACAACCAGTGTCCATTCACTTTACTCCTTCCATCCATGGATGAGCTCTGAGTACATTTCAGGCAACCCTGTGATGTTTCTTCTTGCACATTCTCAGTGTTCTCTTTGGTTTTGATTTAAGTCTGAAGAATTCATCATTTGAAGACAAAGAAGTAGAAGGAAGAAAAAGCAGGATGTGAATGTAACCTTTTGTAATGTATGATTTCTTCCTGTTCATGTACAGTTGGTATCCTTTCCACAGCCACGTTCACATGCACAGTCCGCCCCTTTGCTGCCCTTAATTCCACACTCTGCATTTACTCGTAGCTGGTCTCAGTCTCACATACCCTCACATCTGCAAGTGCTTATACTCACATGGACACTCACACAGGCATGGTTGCTACTTCTTATGCTCACTCACTCTTGTTTCTCCAGCTGCTGGTACCTGTGATCTGTGCTCTGGCTCCCATTTATGATCTGGAGGACTGCTCCCCTTGATTCATATAGACAGGTTTCACAACTCAACCATGGGGTTTATGGCTCTTCTGAGACATCTCTGGGATGAATGTGGAAAGTTTTCAGCTGAAAATAAAAGGGCTGACTATCTAAATTCTTTAGAGTAGGCAGCAGTGTTTCACTAGTCAAAAAAAAAACAAAAAACAAACACTATAGATCTTGCATCGTGTCTTCCCTATACTTCCTCCTATCCAAGAGCTTGCAATCATTTTCTCTTTTCAGAGACAAAAAGGTTACTCTGAAAAAAAAAAAGCTCATCTTGGAACAAGAGACAAACTCTCATGTGTCTGACTATAGAGGAATGTTTCACCCAGCAGTACTCACACTGTTTTGCCTTGACTCAGAGTTCCTACAGAGCATAATCCCTGAATTATCTCCCATAGTCTCCACAGACTCCTTCCTTTCCCAGTAAGTCTCTGAAATAGTTTGACTGTCCTGGAGCTAAGGTCTTATTTTCGTCAGAAGAAAGGCTGTTTAACAAGTCTGGCAAAACAGAACTTGATCAAACTGAGCACAACTTTTGTGCCTCCTTTATCTTTTGCTTCTGTCTGACAGAAGTTCAGACATGTGAGGTGTAATTGCCTCTCATGTATTATAACCACCTCTCCAGCATTTATGTTTGAATGTATGGATAAATTTACTGGAGTAATGAACTCAGGGGAGATGTCTCAAGTTACAGCAACTGGTGAAAATAAGCCAAAAAATCATTGTTTGCGTCCGTGGCTGGTAGGTCCAGATGTGCAGAAAGATGAAATGATGGACAGTGCTACATCCAGACAGAAAATGTTTGGTCTGAAAACACTCCCACCTTTTTGTCATAAGCTCAGAACTCCACTTCTCTGGCAGGCTGGCCCAAGATTGACAAAACTTGGGGAAAAATAAACCACAAGTGGCGTAACATCCCTCCACTGAAACAATCTGGTTTGTAGAGGGGAATAGTCAGAGTAGCCAGTGGGCAGAAATGCAAGCTATGTGGATGATTATAACTAAGTAATCTGGGGCAGAGGTATGTGGTTAGATATATGGAATGTGGTTAAACACAGGACCATACATGTCTACCATGTTTCTAGCCACCAGCCTCTACAGGCAGTGGGAAATGATGAAGCCAGCACACTGGCTCCAATTTGATGGAGTGATGATTCATTATCCAAGAACATCAACCACTGGTTTCATCAGAAGTTGTGACATGCTGAACAAAGGACAGTAGGCCTATCCAGGGCCAAGAGTGAATCAGGCATATACCATCAAGGCACTGACCAAGCTGACGGCTGCTTATGGGACACCTCAATCAAGAGTAAACAAGAGTCTCATTTCACCGGTACAATGGTACAACGCTGAGTGATGATTTCATATAATCCAATATGGGGGCAGGCCTTATTGGAGTAACAGTGTTCTTAAGGCTGCCCTGAAGAAAGACTCTCAGTCCCTGCAGGAATGGATGAAGAGACACTATGAAACCCTGTAGGACCTTAATGAAAGACCTAGAGATGGTGGTCTCAGTGCCCTGAGGATGCATGGGCCTCCCCAAATTACAGGCACCAATAACGTGACAAAAGCATGAATTGGCAATGAAAATAATCTTCAGCTCCATGCCCAGGAGAATCTAAAACCAGGTACCCTGGTACCCATAAGGACAAGTAGTCCCCCTGATAGCAGGTATATAGCTTACAGGCATCATGGTCAACACTGATTTTCGTCACTAAGAGGACCTTAATCATGTCCCTGTGGCAAATGAGAATTCCCCCTTTGGTTTGTGATACAGTTATGCAGCCCCAGATATTGGGGCAAAGGGTGTGGTACAGGCAGCTGCAATAAGCCCCAGTGCAAGCTTAAGTGTTGACCCAGAACAGGAACAAGGCCTGTATCTTTCCCCAGAGGACAGACCTGCCCTTTCTGGTACCTCTGAAACATCTATACCACTCCCCATGAATATCTTTGAGTCCACATGATCACTGCAAGGAGTAACATGGTATCAAGATGCTTCAGTGTCGCTATAGCAATTGAACAGATTAATACATTGGAAAAAGCATTACAGCAAAGGTGTGATGACAAAAAGACTAGCACAATGGCGAGGTGCTGTATAAAGGAAGGGAAGAAGTTTGCTCACTCACATCAGAAGACTGTAGGTTTTCAGGGGAAAGCTTCACCAAGAAGGGATTGCCAGAAAAAGATCCTTCCCATGTGACAGTCAGCTGTTAAATGAGGTCTAAGAGAGGTGCAGCCAGCACTCCTCCCAGTCACACAATCAGGTTCTCAATCAGTGGTTCATATTTGATAAACAAAAATAACTTGTGGCATCCACTGTAGCCTGGTCTCTGTTAATGCCCTTAAATCATTTGAATACCTTAGAACAACGTATTGGGAATAAAAAACAAATATTATGCAATCAAATTAAACATCTAGAATGTAAGGCTGTTATATTAACAAGTAAATCTATCCAAACTAACACAGTGTAACTAGTCGGAGCCTTGTCTTTCATGAACAAAGGGCACCACAGGCAAATGGACCCCCATAGCCCTGACAGAAGTGGAAAAGAGAATTCAAAAAAAATCAGAACTTGAGGCTCCAGTGGAGCTGGACCCCCTAGAAGTCCAGCCAATAGCTGTACATTCACACGCAAAACAAACAAAAACTACCAAGAAACACATGTGCATGGCCTTTTCTCCAAACTACAATGCCTGTTACTGCGCACATATACAGCTGCTGAAATGATATTCTTAATCCAACAATTCTGGCAAAGGCTGAGGAAACGTGTCCTGACTTGGCTGATGAAGCAATGAGACATGGGATTTGAAAGTGTTGTTGTAAGTGGCCCAAAAATTTCAAAACTGGCCTCTGCTGTAACACTGACAGCACTGAAGTAAATTTTATATGCCAGTGTCATATACAATGAGGAAAATCATTCCTTAATTCAGGGCGTTAGGGTAGCCTATTGGCTGACATGGCCTAATAAACCACATGTACCCACTGGTAGAGGTTTATGGAATTCTACAGAAAAGGTCCAGAACTGCATCTGAGTGCTAGGTGTGAGGAAGCAGTGTATGAAAATGCCTTTGAGAGTCCTGGCTTGTTCAAATTCACTGTGGGGATGAGAGACTTAATTCTACAGAAAGCTTCTCCACATCACTACTGGGGACTTGCAGTGTTCTTGAATCCTTTGGCAGCTTCTGAGGCTGTAATTCAACAGGCTGCTCAATTAGTTGCTGACCTTGGAGAAACTGAGTGCCTAAGATCAAAGTTTAATATTCAAGCAGTACTGAAAAACCAATACTGACCGTAGGAAGCCCAAGAATGAAGATTCCCCCAAGAATTATGACTTTCAAAGGGGACTGGAGGCCCACAACAAGTTGTAAATATACTGATGCCCAAAATAAATATGAGAGTAATGGCATTAATGAACACAAGAGCTGTCTATGGTGATCCATCAAAGTTTCCCAGTATGCAAGCCATTATAGGAGGATAAGGGGAGGGGGGAAATTATCCCTGTAATGAAAACTTGGTTAAAATTGGAGTGTTGGAACTTGTTAAGACACAGCCTGAACCAGGGATTGAGCATCTGGTGAAAGGGTGTAGTCAGCCCTGGTAGCAAGGTGGAAGCAGTTCACCTGTGTGACCAGAAGTGGGGGAGCCAGGTTACACCCCTCCCTAACCTCATATAAGAGCAGACTGCTACGAGGGAAAGTCTTCTACTTGGAGATCACCTCCTTTGGTGTGTTTGGTGGGCTCTGATCCTTGGAGTGGACTAAGCAATTTCTTCTTTATTGCTGGATTGTGACCTTTATTTTTCATGGGTAACCCTAAACTGGTTTAAAGCAGCTATATCTGCTGTTGCCTGTCTTTGCAGGGCAGGTGCCTGCTTATTCGATAAAATGTTGGAAAATGTCAGGAAAGTATAAAACAATAGAGAAAAGGTGGATGAAGAAAAACATAATGATAGTAAGATGCTAGTAATGGTCATAACCCAAGAAATTGGTAAGGTTGGGGGTGGGACTATTGCTTCCCAAGGGGAAGAAGGTTTTAAGGGGGAGTGCAAAGGGACAGAACACCATTAGGAGAGGATCAGTGTGCATACTGTAAACAGAAAAGTCTCTGGAAAAATGAATATCTGCTATTAAACTGCTAGGGCCTTTGGGAAATGTTGAGGCAGGATGTTAGATTCAGACTAAAAACCTCCTGGCTTTTCTGAATCTTGCTTTTTATTTAAGCTAGAAAAGAATCTAGGACTGATATAAGCAATGAGATTGTTACTTTTCTGTAGAAATTCCTGCACTAATGTGATAATAATTTCAGAAAATATGGCCCTAAACATCTCTTGTTCACAGACTCTTACCTTTCCCTCTTGGCTGTAGTTTTACACATCTTGGTCCATGAAACTTTCTATCAGACACATGGAAACTAAAAGAAGGGATGGACTTGCCTTCACTTTCATAGAATCATAGAATCATAGAATTACCCAGGTTGGAAAAGACCTTGAAGATCATCAGGTCCAACCGCAGCCTAATCAGTACCCAATCTCTAAAAAAAAACTCTGCTAAATCATATCCCTGAGTACCACATCCAAACGGCTCTTAAACACATCCAGGGATGGCGATTCAACCACCTCCCTGGGGAGCCCATTCCAGTACCTAACCACCCTTTCTGTAAAGAAGTTCTTTCTAATATCAAACCTAAACTTGCCCTGGCGCAACTTGAGGCCATTTCCCCTCGTCCTGTCACTTGTCACTAGTGAGAAGAGACCTGCCCCACTCTCACTGTAAGAACCTTTCAGGTACTGGAAGAGCGCGATAAGGTCTCCCCTCAGCCTCCTTTTCCCCAGACTAAACAGCCCCAGCTTCCTTAGCCTCTCCTTGTAGGGCTGATTCTCCAAGCCTTTCAAGAGCCTCGTTGCCCTTCTCTGGACCTGCTCCAGTACTTCCATATCTTTCTTGTGCTGAGGTGCCCAAAACTGGACACAGTACTCGAGGTGAGGCCTCACCAATGCCGAGTACAGGGGCAGGATGACTTCCTTAGTCCTGCTCACCACACCATTCTTGATACAAGCCAGGATGCCGTTGGCCTTCTTGGCCACCCGGGCACACTGTCGGCTCATGTTCAGCTGTGCATCAATCAGTACCCCCAGGTCCATTTCCTCCACACAGTCCTCCAGCCACTCCGCCCCAAGCCTATAGCACTGCCTGGGGTTGTTGTGGCCGAAGTGCAGGACTCGGCATTTGGTCTTGAACCTCATCCCATTGGCTTCAGCCCAGCTCTCCAGCCTGTCTAGATCCCTCTGTAGGGCCTCGCTACCCCCAGGCAGATCCACACTCCCAGCCAATTTAGTGTCATCTGCGAACTTACTGAGGGTACACTCAATGCCCTCATCGAGGTCATCAATAAAGATATTGAAGAGGACAGACCCCAGCACCGACCCCTGGGGAACACCACTCATGACCGGTTGCCAGCTGGATTTAACTCCATTTACCACCACTCTCTGAGCCCGGCCCTCCAGCCAGCTCCTTACCCAGCCAAGAGTGTACCCATCCAAGCCACGGGCTGCCAGCTTCTGCAGGAAAATACCATGGGAGACAGTGTCAAAGGATTTGCTGAAGTCTAGGTAGACCACATCAACAGCCTTTCCCTCATCCAGCAGATGGGTCACTAGATCATAGAAGGAGATCAGGTTGGTCAAACAGGACCTTCATGAACCCATGCTGGCTAGGCCTGATGCCCCGGCCCTCCCGCACATGCCGCGTGATCTCCCTCAAGACTATCTGTTCCATAACCTTCCCTGGAACCGAGGTCAGGCTAACAGTTCCCCGGATCCTCCTTACAACCTTTCTTGTAAATGGGAGTCACGTCGGCAAGCCTCTAGTCTTCTGGGACCTCACCAGTCAACAAGGAGCACTGGTAGATGATGGAAAGCGGCTCGGCTACCACCTCTGCCAGTTCCCTTAGCACTCTCGGGTGGATCTCATCCGGCCCCATGGACCTGTGGCAGTCCAGTTGGAGTAGTAAGTCTCTGACCGTTTCTTCCAGAATCACAGGGGGGATAGCATGCTCCCCAGCCGAGACTACCTGTTCAGAGAGAGGAGTACCCTGAGGATAACTGGTCTGACCTTTAAAGACAGACGTAAAGAAGGCATTCAGAACCTCCACCTTTTCCTTATCCTCAGTGGTCACATTCCCAGCCTCATCCAGTAAAGAGTGGATATTCTCCTTTGTCCTCCTCTTACTGTTAATGTACTTATAAAAGAGTTTGTTATTCCTTTTCACCCTGGCGGCCAGGTTAAATTTGAGCTGGGCTTTTGCCTTTCTGATTTCACCTCTACACATCCTAATGACTTTCTTGAATTCATTCTCAGTTGCCCATCCCTCCTTCCACAGGCGGTAGATTCTCTTTTTCTCTCGGAGCCTCAAGAACAGCTCCCTATTCATCCACCCTGGTCTTCTTCCCCGCCAGCTCATTTTGCAGCTCAGGGGGGCTGCCTGCTCCTGTGCCCTTAGGACTTCCTTCTTGAAGAGCAACCAGCTCTCTTGGACTCCTTTGTTCTCTAAGACTGAATGCCAGGGGACTCCCCCTACTAGTCTCTTGAACAAATCAAAGTCCGCCCTCCGGAAGTCCAAGGTAGCAGTTTTATTATTCCCTCTCCAAGCTCCACCATGAATCGAGAAATGTATCATTTCATGGTCACTCTGCCCAAGGCAGCCCCCAACCTCCACATCTCTGTGCCTCTGGTGGCACAGTGGTATAAGTTGCTGCTTGCAACACCAGAGGCCCGGGGTTCGAATCCCCCCTGTGGCGTAAGTGGCAGAAATGCTGCTCTGCTACACAGAGGGCTCGAATCCTGGGAGTTGGACTCGATGATCTCTAAGGTCCCTTCCAACTCGCACGATACTGTGATATTGTGATCTGTGATACTGTGATCTCCTACCAGACCATCCCTGTTCGTGAACAGCAGGTCTAGTGGGGCAGTTCCTCTCGTGGGCTCTCTGACCAGCTGCATCAGGACGGCATCCTCTATGCACTCCAAAAACTTCCTAGACTGTTTCTTCTGTGCTGTGCTGTACTCCCAGCATATGTCAGGGAAGTTGAAGTCCCCCATGAGGACAAGGGCTGACGACCATGCAGTTCATGCCAGCTGCTCGTAGAACACCTCATCTGTCTCTTCATCCTGGTTTGACGGTCTATAAGAGACACCCACCAGGATATCTGCCTTGTCAGCCCTTCCTCTGATCTTAACCCATAGGGATTCAACCACATTGTCCCCAATCGCAAGCTCTTCAGCATGAAAGCATCGCCTGACATAGAGAGCCACGCCGCCACCCCTCCTTCCTTGCCTGTCCCTCCTGAAGAGTTTGTAGCCATCCATTGCAGCACTCCAGTCATGGGAGCAATCCCACCACGTTTCTGTTATGGCAACTAGGTCATAGTTTGCCTGCTGCACAATGGCTTCCAACTCTTCTTGCTTGTTGCCCATGCTGCATGCATTAGTGTAGATGCACCAAAGATTTGTCCCTATCATTTTAAATTATAGCCTAACAGACCTATATGGACTATATATGAACTCTAAAGTGGGACAAGACTGCTGTCTGCCGGCTTTTCTTGGATATTACCTTGTGGTAGTGCCCATCTATGTGATATTAGCATCACGTAGAACTTCCCCTTAAAATTAATACAGAGGAATTTTTTTGCAAAGACATCATGTTTCAGAGAGTCCGCTACTGACAGTAATACCCATAAAGGGATTTAAGTAGGAAGGTTTTAGACTTGGAACAAATGCTACTGACATAAGAGAAAGTCTTAATGCAGGCAAGTAATATTCCACTAGTGTTATCATTTCAGCAGAAACAGAAAAAATCCTCAGTGTATTTTTAAAAATAATTCAATATAAACAAAAAAAAAGTGTTTGCAATCATTTTTAAAATTAGTGAGGTAAGCATACTCTTTTGCTGCTGTAGAAAAGAGGGTACTGCAGAGGCACCTATTCCCTGTCCAGTATTTGAAATGTCCTTCTGTAGATTTCTGTTTTGATCCTAAGTGTTTCAGCTTACTCTGATTTTCTTATTTACATCCCTGGGGCCCTAACATCTCTTCCTAAGAAACTAAGAGAAAACAACTTGTGATTTTTCCCAGGAGAACTACATTCTTTCAGAGGATTATGTCTTCTGCTGACTGATTATCAAAATAGTTTCAAGTGAAGCCATTAGATAGCATCAGGAACTGCAGGTGCTTATTCATGTTGCTATACCTGGATAGTTTCTGTGAGAAGATGAGGCATGGATGGGCTGAACATATGCCATATCTAAATATTGCATGCAGCTTTCTTTCATTGTATTGCCTCAGTGTCTACCAGTCTGCACAGTCTCATACAGATCTTTCATCGTACCTGGGCAAACCAGGTATAGGGAAAGTTTTGTGTCTTCATTTAGTTACGTGTAAGAAAGAAACATGAAAGTACCTTATAACCTTCACTGGAAGTCCCCACCCCCTTCAGTCTCCAAAATGAAGGCAAGCTCTTGCTTTTGGATGACTCTAATGAAAGAGCTTCCTAGGCAACCTGCAGAAGACTCTATTTCTGCTTCCTGAAACAGGCAGCCAGAGGAGTACAGGCTAGTTGCTCAGCATCCTACTTCCATCCCTTTCAGAGCAACTGGCAAGCACAGCAGAGACCGGAGAAGGTATTTACAATCAGGCAAGACTACAATGAGAAACACCAGTCTGTAGTAAGCAAATCACTTTCAATGTAAAACAACTACAGAAGTCTTGGGTTCCATTATCATCCTGAGACAGAAGAGTGGGAATGAAAGCACCATGACTACTGCCATGAAATCATAACAAAGAATCATTTTTGTGTAAAGGAAGAACTGTTGGAACGATGTATTAATGGATAATGTATTCAACAGGAGATAATTGGACTATCACACAGACAGAGCAGTGGCAGAGGAAGGAAGTGGCCTGTGGTTTCCACAGAAAATTCTTACAGTGTCTGGATAATAAAATGAGAGAGTGTAGACACAGGTGGAATTGTTTTTGTATGAGACTGTACCGTTGTGGGGACAGGGGGTAGCCACAATGATGCATTTCCCAGGAGGTCTTTACAAAAACCTATATTCGCAAAAGCCACATGGGAGAGTGCACTGAGACAACTAGAGAGCATTCTATAGCACCGTGCTTGTGTTCTGTCTTGGTTTCTCTTGACAGACATAGTATGTTTGAGCTTACCTTCATCATCTGAGAGCTGCAAGCCTATTCTGTCTGGAAAACAAGATAGTGGATTCTGGAATTACCTTGAAATAATTTTCTGCAAATCAGATTGACTGCAGATGCATCTAAATCTATCACAGTATGTGAAGCAAACAATATCTTTCTGATGCAGTAATGGTTGCTGTTACCACCCCCAAAATGGTTCTTTATTAAAGAGATAGAAGAATCTGAAATGTAGCATGTAACTTTCAGAAGCAATACATAAAAGGATTGTTAGGGCTTTTCTCTTGCAAGTAAGTCTCCAGCATCCACAGACTGACTCATGTCTGTCAAGGTGATGTTTTTCTCAGTTCCTTCTCTTTGATAGCACATTGCAGTTTTTCCAACTGATTCTTCTGGACAGTCCTTGTGTGAATTACTTTCAAGCTATCAGAAAATTGAATGGAATCCTGTGAGACTATCAGATGACTGAAGGGGAAGAAATATTATTCTGTCTTAATTTACTACCACAAAGGAGAAGCTCCTAGGTGAAAAGGTGTGCAACTATGACCACAACTCAACTTGATTCTTTAGTTTCATGTGTTAAAGAAATAAAACATTCTCAATGTTTGGAGTATGCTGACAATATGGAAGCTGTAATTATGGAATATTTATATTTCTAGACACTGACCCCCTTACACCATTTTGAGCACCTCCATACAGTTTACGTCTACAAAATGAGAATAGCACATGAGGGAGGAAAACATGGCAATTCGTTTTTTCAGAACCTCTTTCTAACAATGAAATATAGACAAAAATACAAATAAACTCTGAAAAAATACTCTACTTCTACTGCTACAGAGATTTCAAGCTGTTGCTCTGCCACAGTCATTTAGATAGAGATTGGTTTTCCAGACATTGCAAATATTGTTTAAGTTTCTGCTTACTAAACTCAATTGCAGTGCACTCTTTCTCTTAACTTATGATACAACAGTATGTCATAGTGACAGTAACCTGATTTTGCACGAAACTTACAGTGATTGGTAAGAAAATTTTCTTTTCTTTTTTAAATTGCTTTAAATCCTGGGTATTCTTCTCAGATTACTTCGCCTTAGCATTATTCTCCTCTTAGTTATTCAACTGGTGTTTTACATATGTGCTAGTTGCTAGTCTACTTTGGAGACTAGATTAAGTTCACCATTCAAGGTAAGGACGCATTTCATTTTGAATAACTGAAAGAAAACATTTTCTGTGATAAAGAGCTGTCTGTCAAATGAGTTAAGTTTGGGTTAAAAAATATATGCATGTCATCAATGTTCTTAATAAATCAACATCTGCGAAAATCACTGCTCTTGAAAAGTGTAACTGTGCTTCCAGGTTATTATGGAGATACTGCTGAAAGGCTATCTGAATTACAGTTACATTTAAGAGAGGTCTCAAAAAGAAAATCAAGACTTTAAAAACAAATTACTTAGGATCTTGTGGGGGTAAACTAAAATGTGTTAAATCAGATAACTGGGAAAGACGTATGTCTGCTAGTTTTTAGTTAATAAAAAAAGGAAGGAAAAAGTACTCAGCTTTATCACAGGCAATACTAACAGCTCTATGCAGCTGTTAGTAACATACTCCTAACAGCTCTCCACAAATTCTTTCTGTATAACATGTTTGTCAGGATGGTGCTAAAAAGTCTATTTGGAATAAGATTCATACTGTTTCAGAATAAATTGTGAAAAGCTGATGAATATCACCAAAAGACTACTTTTAAAATAAAGCAACTTCCAGAGAACATTTATTTCTGGGTCACCATTCTGGATATGGACAACACAAATGTGATTCTAAGACTGATAAATCATAAAATGGCTTGGCTTGGAAGAGACCTCAAGGATCATAGTTCCAATCCCCCTGCTTCAGGCAGGGTTGCCAGCGATGGTGATCTCTTGTTCTCATTACTATTGTTCCTGGAATTAGAAGAACTGCTGTCTTGTGCTTTTATACCAGGCCCTTCACTAAAGAGGAAAAAAGCTTTCAAGTGATCAAGTTCTGTCTCCATAGGAAAAATGGAGGCCCTTAATTTGAGGTGATTGATTAATTATTATTATTATTTTTTAAATACAATGTGAATCTGAGGTGCTGATGAAAAGCAATATACTGACCCATCATTGACTGCTGACACTACAAACCACCTTGCATGCTAAAAATGCCAAAGCACTTATTTTACAAGAAAAGACTATTCATGATGTTGAAAGGAGATGGGGAAATAAGGAATTGAGTCCGTTCAGCTGAAAATTTGGAAATAATATCTGCTGTCTTTGTATGAGGAATATGTTCCAATACTGCATGTTCTTAAGTGTCCTGTAAAGAACTGTTGAAAGCTGCACAAATTGATTCACCTATGCCTGAATAAGAGAGCTCTAGAAGAGGAATTCCTGGGACTTGTCTCACCAGATTAGATAGACAGATGCAATTACTGTTCCTTTACAGACCTTTCATATATTTCCTAGGAGACCATAAATTAATGTACTTTGTGTTTCACTGTCTCACTGTCTACTAGTACCACATGAGGGAGGGTTAGTCCAGAAGCTTTGCTCAGAGAATGAACAGTAGCAGAGAGGTTTTAATACAGCTGCAAAATAGTGTGAATAATGATAGACTGTTCTTTGGCACTGGGACAAAACTCACAGTAATAGGTAAGTCAAAAGTCAGATTGCTGGTACTTTGCTTCTCTCACCATAGATGTTAAACAGGCTGTTTGAAGTTGCACTGGGACACTGGCTCCATTTAACTTTCTTTTTCACTGTTTCTGATTTTTAAAAAGTCTATGTTCTCTTTCTCTCACTTTTCTGAGCAGGAAAAGTGCTCTATTCTCCTCTATTCTTTCTATTTTTCTCCATTTACTTTTTCAGCCTTCTCCTCTTGCAGAAAAGAGTTTAACATTGACTACCTGATCTGTTGAGCTTTTTGGAATCCCAGAGTAAAACTGTTTTTTCCACCGGCAACTGCAAGCTCTGATAGCAAACTGTAGAAATACATGCTAGAATATATTCCTTTAAATATTCCATCCTAAGGAACTTAGTGACTGACAAGGGCAACACAAGGACTTCGTAGGTTATAGACTGATGATGTACAGCTTTGCTTTTTAACTGCACTAGTTATATTTGGAATCAGCTCTGTAATCAAAGTTATGAACAAGCTGCTGTGATTTTGCCCAAAGTGCTTAATGTGAAGGACATTTGAAAATTTCCCTTGTGATAATAATATATAGTATATATGTAGATGATTTTCAAATGAGAGAAGGAGTTAAAGATAACAAGAAATCACAAAAGCTACCATGAGAATGGAATGGAAGAACTGTGATAAGTTTTTTCATACATGCATTTATGCATGCAAGTGGTTAATTAATGCATCGGCGATTTATGACCGACATGGACGATCAGAACAGAATGGGCTGTTGACAGCATTTTGTGATTGTCTCTATTCTTGCTTGCATCAGTCTCCTGATGCAGTATCAGTCTCCTGATTATATATGCTAATCCTCTGGCTATGTTTGGTTGGGTTTTTTCTATTCTTTTTACTTCAGTTCTTTCTGAAAGACTTTTTCACAACTTTCCTCTTTGTTTTGTTTTTTGTTTGTTTAAAAAATTCTCTCTCACTATTATCTTGTGTTTTCTTTTCTTCATCTGTTTCTATGTCTTCACTAATAAGCCACCACACTGATGTTATGCTAGATATACATTAAGAGCTAAAATAAACAACGAAGATACAACCAGGTGCTGGAAGGGAGCAGTAAAAGTAATCAACCTTAGTTTGTGTCAGCTGGAATGGAAGCAGAGGAGTTCAGAATTTTCTGGTGAATTGACTATGAAGACACATTACTATTAATACCTCTTCTGAGATCTGTATGAGCTCATATATATTCACAGAGGGGATGAAGGTTCTTTGTGGAGTAAACACTGACAATCATGATCAAGGCTAACAGTTGAAAGAAAATACTGAGGCTTTATGGGGTCAAGATCTGTGCAAGATATAGAACTCTTTTTATTTATGTATCCACTCTAGAAAAAAAGGGAATGGTCATGAAAAGCATCCACAATTTATAATGCCATCACATAGAAAGAGTAAAGTCTTATCTTTGTCCATAATTCACTTCATGAATATGTGTGAATATATGTGGAATATAACATAAAAATACTAAAAATTTGATTTTAGGGTTACTGCTTTGCAAGTAACATCTTACTGTAGCCTTTTAGATCCTTCTTGACTGCACATGTTGTATACACATAAGGACATGGATCATCTAAGACATGGAACTTTTTTGTGTGTGTGAGTGTATAAAACTGCATTTATTTTGCAAAGTCTTAGATGAGGTTTTCTAATTCTGAGGATAACCTAAATAATAAATGACACAACACAATATTTCATAGTCTTAAAATAGGATATTAAGTTAAGAACTAAAGCTAAATTTGTCCCAGTCAGTTTTAGATTATGTACCTAAAGTGTTATTTAATTCAAACAGTGAGGGTGAATAACTCTTTCCTTTCAGATCATATTATACCTTGGGCTACAAGTAAGGTATTACATGGAAGTATAGTTTTGAAAAAAACAATAACCATCATGTCTTACTATAATTCCAGGAACATGCCATGGTCAGCTGAAGATGTTTATGAATTTTATTTCCTAGTACAACATCACAAATATAGGCCTACTGAGTACTTTTCTGCCAATTTGTTTGCTCAGCTTCCTACCAACTGTCCTGTTCAGATAGAACCATGAGGAATGCTAATAGTACTGCAATTGTGCTGCTATAGCGTTAATATTACTGTACAACAAATGATTTTTGCACTTCCCTTGTTTATACCTGTATTACAGATAATTATCTGTCTACTAGGAATTTATTAACAGGCCAGCCATGCAGCCCAAAAAATGCAAGGTTACAAGGGATCGCTGGCTGAGAAGAGTAATGAAGGCTCTGGGCTATGTTACTTTCTACCTTACTGTTTCAGGGAAGAATGATGAAATCATACCACCGGCCGTGGCCATCTTTTCACCATCAAAGCAAGAGATTCAACAGAAGAACAAGGCCACACTGGTATGCCTGGCCTCTGGTTTCTACCCTGATAACCTCAATTTAGTCTGGAAGGTGAATGGTGTGAAGAGGACAGAAGGAGTGGGGACAGATGAGACTTCCACATCAAATGGGAGTACTTACGCATTGACCAGCAGACTGAGAATCTCAGCCCAAGAGTGGTTCAACCCTCTGAATCGTTTTGAGTGTACTGCTGAATTTTTTAAGAATAAAACACTGGAACCAATACACAAATTCATCTATGGTGATACTGGTGAGTGACAAACAAATGAGTATCACTGTGATTTACATAGTGGAAATACTAAGTTATGGCTTGAAACAGTGACTGGGCATCTGGTAGGAAGGCAGGGCCAACCCACAGGTGCTTGGTTGCACACAATACACTTGAGTGACTGGAAGGAGGGGAGTCAGGATCCACTCCATTCCATGACCTCATTTAAGGGTTGGCAGTGGAGGTGAGGATATCTCACTGGAGATCCCTGCCTACCTGAGGCCTCCCAAAGGTAAGCAAATGTTCTTCCTTTATTTCTTTGTCTATGGCTGCTGCATTTGGGCTTGTCCTCATTTGCTGTAGTCAAAGACTTTGCCTTCCTGCTATTATTGCCATGCTTTATATCACGTTCTAGTGTTACAGTGTACGAGTTAGAAATGACTTGAAAGAGGTATAAAAAGGATATAGGTTATTTATTTCTATACAGAGATTTGTTCATGACACAGATATATTTGTAATTATATGGGTATTTGTATATGTCTTCATATTTACAGCACCATGTATCTACAGTATTATCACTCTGTATAGATTTTCAGCACTTTATTCAAATTTTCTTAGCGCAAGAGCATAGTGATATTTATAGTAAAATATATACTAATGTAAAATAAAAAATACATAGTATAGTAAAATAAATATTGTAAACTGAAATGTCAAAGATATGTGTTTGAAATAAAAAATGAATTGAAGAAAAATGTGACTTTATGTTCTTGTTTCTCTTTTAGGATGCATGCTTACTAAAGGTATGTGTACCTTCTCACCTTCTCGAAGACAAATAAACATTTATATTTCAATTTCAGTTTTACTGATGGTAAGTGTAAGAGGTGAGATATATTCATTAAAATTTCTTTCTACTAGAAGGTTAACTTATCCTTTCAGGACTGAGCGATACCTCTGTTATTAAAAAAAAAAACAAAAAACACAGTGAAGGTTGGAGCTGCACTCTGTATGGCTCTTATCTACATTTACTTTTTGAAATAACGGAAGATAATGTGGAACCTTTCTGTGCTGTTGCTTGCTCTTTCTGTCTCCTCCAGTCTTCAACATCGCCTTGTATAGGAAAGCTTCTTGTTTGCCTTTTTTTTTAGCCGAAATTTCATCCATGAAAGAAAACCAAGTCATACTAGCCAAGTGATTATGACATTGAAATTGAAAATCATAGAATCATAGAGCACCCTGGGTTGAAAAGGACTTCAAAGCTCATCTAGTTTCAGCCTCCCTGTCATGTGCAGGTTTGCCAGCCACCAGACCAGGCTGCCCAGAGCTTCATCCAGTCTGGCCTTGAATGCCTCCAGGGATGGGGCATCCACAACCTCTGGGCAACCTGTTCCAGTGCATCACCACCCTCTGAGTGAAAAATTTCCTCCTAATATCTAACCTAGATCTCCCATCTTAGTTTAAAACCATTCCCCCATGTCTTATCACTATCAACCCATGAAAACAGTCATTCCCTCTCCTGTTTATATGCTCCCTTCAAGTACTGTAAAACCACAGTGAGGTCTCCCCAGAGTCTTCTCCATGCTAAACATGCTTTCTTCATAGGAAAGATGTTCCAGCCCTCTGATCATTTTAACATGATCAGAGACTCCCTCATCTAGATCTGTTGCAAGACTTCTGCATCTTTCTTGTTCTGGAGGCCTCAGGACTAGATGCAGTATTCCAAATTGGGCCTTACAAGGGCCTTTTTGGATCTCATTAAATTCACCTGGGCCCACTTCTCCAGTATGGCCAGGTCCCTCTTGGTGGCTACCTTTCCCCCTACTGTATCAACTGCATTGCTCAGCTTGGTGTCACCTGCAAAGTTGCTGAGCCATCA
Organism: Excalfactoria chinensis; assembly: GCF_039878825.1. NCBI lineage: Eukaryota > Metazoa > Chordata > Aves > Galliformes > Phasianidae > Excalfactoria > Excalfactoria chinensis. The sequence goes on from NC_092825.1 coordinate 72,902,566, forward strand.
TCTGGGTCAATGATAAAGATGTCAATGAGTGCCAGTCCCAAGACTGACCTTTGGGGGGCACTACTTGTGACTGGCCTCCACCACAACATAGAAACATTGATTACATCCCGTTGGCTGTGACCATCCAAGCAATTCTTAATCCATCGAATGGTCCATCCTTCAAATTCGTGTGTCTCCAATTTGGAGAGGAGGATGTGGTGAGGGACCATGTCAAAGATGACATCCATTGCCCTTTCCTCATCCACTGATGCTGCCACTCCATCATAGAAGACCACCAGACTGATCAGGCAAGATCAGAAAGCTGTAAAAATAAAAGGCTAGATGCCATGTTATTCTGTGCTGTGTAAAACTTACATGATACAACACCATTCACTGACACTAACAAGCGAAAAATCTATATCTTGTAACTCAACTTAATTCAAGCTCCTAAGTGGGATTTACAAGACCAGCCTACATTTATTTTTATGAGGTGTGGTAACACAGAGGTTAAACATTCTCAATCAGAACATAGTTTCTTACCATAAAGCCAGTCTGTGTCTTTTCTAGAATTGCTTTCTCGTTTCGTTCTTTGAATCACAATATTCTTTCCCATTCTGTGCTGTCTTAAATATCAGCAGAGTCACTCACTGGACTGTAATTTCAAGTATTTCTGGTACATTGTATCAAATCACACCCAATGATGATAATTTAATACACAAATTATATTTGTTTTGCAGAGTCCTACTTGCGGCATGGAAATTCTATGAAACTCACTTACCTCATTCTGTGTGGCAAAGCCTTCCTCTATGCAGTTTTGGTGTGCGCTCTGATGTGGACAGTCAAGGTAGGCTGATGTGCCACTTTCAGGCTGGGCTTGTTTGCTAATATAAGTATTGATGGATCAAACAAAATCTACTATCAGCTCAGGGTTTATGTTCCTTTTGTTCTTTACAGATTTCTCTGGGCTAGTTTAAAAAATCACAAGCAGTAAGTTTTCTGTTACAGTTTTTCCAGACCTCAAACAAAATTCATGCTGTCCAGCAGAGAAATTCTTGCTGAAAACATATGGAAAAAGAGAAGGAATAGTAATCACAGCTTCTCCAAAAAGTAAAGAAAGGAAATGTCAGATACATCATGCTTTTCATAATCACTGAAAAGGGAAATTTACCTCCAGCAAAAGTAGAAATCAAGGATTTTGAGGAGATACATACAGTGAATGGGATACATAGAATCATAGAATCATAGAACTACCCAGGTTGGAAAAGATCTGCTCATCAAGTCCAACTGCAGCCTAACCATATTACCATATCAGCCTCCTGCTAAAGCATGTTCTCTATAGTAGGTTGCATAGGAAAGTGTCCAGGCGAGTTTTCTTCCTTTTATTTATATGGAACTTCTTATGTTCCAGTTTCTGTCCCTTGCCCCTTGTTCTATTGCTGCATGACACTGAAAAGAGCCTGGTACCATCAACTTGACTTGCTCATTTTTTCTGCATGCTCTCAGGAAACACAACAGTACAGACAGTTGTAAATTTGGACTATTATTTCATCATGCTCTTGCTTAAATGTTTATTCTGTTTTGTTTTCATTTAGGCTGGTAGCAAGCTATATAGAGAATAAGTGGATCATCTTATCCATCGCATCATCAGGAAAACAGCAAATTCTACTTTTTTCTTTTCTGTAGAAAAGAGTCCAAGCTTCTTAATATCCTCTTTCTTGATGTTTCTCTGTTCTCTGCTGTTCTTTCCATTTTGTTTTAATCACTGCCAGATTTCCCATGGACATACAAGATAATCTCTGTTGTAGCTTTTAAACACCTTGCCGTGCAGAGGTGTCAGATCCTTAATTTAGGAATAAAATTTAAGTTTCACCACATTCAAGAAGCCTGAGTGCTTTTTCCAAACTTGATATTTTGTTGCAATATTCTACACCATAGTATTTGTTGCATTCTACACCATAGCTTCCAGTGACACTTAGTATTATAAAGTATCCACATTGAAATAAATTCAATGACAATACTGAGAGGAACAGCCGGTCTGTCATGTGAATGTTAGAAGGCTCACCCACTGCTGATATTGTGTGCATCCACTGTGATATTTGTGAGTAAATAAAGAGGGGTTCCAACCTTCAGAAGCTTGTGTGTCCCACTATCAGTGACTGGGAGAGTGAGGATCCAGGAACAGCTACCAAGCAGACTATGTCTGAGGTCAGTTGCTGGAAGACCGATAGTACACATGTGTGGGTCCCTGTGTGTGTGTTTGTTGGGTGGGGGGGAGGGGTGGAGGTGGTGGAGGGTTGAACAGAACTGAAATTTTGTATCTGTGAAAGGGAGGGAGGGTCTGTACCAGGAAGCAGAATGAGGCTGTAGTCTTCAGGGTTTCATATGTCCTACTACAAGCATGTGAGGAGACCAAAAGTCTAGAGCCAGCTCCTGAATAGCCTGAGTGTCCAAGGTCAGGTACTGGAGGGATTCACATTGTCTATAGTTTCTTTTAACAGACCAGCCAGAGGAGAAAAGGGTGATGCAGCTGTTTATGTTTGTGCTTTCATGGTGCTAAGTTTTTCTCCTTGTGGTAATTTGCATGACTGGCTGCTGTGGCAGGCAGATAAACACCAAACAAGTGTTTACTCACTCCTCCCAGCAGCGAGATGGGGAGAGAAAATTGGAGAAAAAATAAAATTCATAGGCTGAAGTAAAGATAGCTTGATATGACAAAAAAGCCCCAATACCAACGCCTGAAGAAAACCACTCATGGCTGCTTGCCAGCTGGCTTTAACTGTTCACTGCAGCTCTCTGGGCCCAACAGTCTGGCTGGCTCTTCACTCAGCTAAGAGTGTACCTGTCCAAAATAGGAGCTGTCAGCTTCCCCAGGAGAATACAGTTGGAGACAGTGACAAAGGATTTACTTGAGTCTAGGTAAACTACAACAGTCCTTCCCTCATCCACCAGATGGGGGATCACAGAAGGAGATCAGGTTGGTCAAGTAGAATGTTGCCTTTCATGAACCCATGCTGGCTAAGCCTGATACCCTGGTTGTCCTGCACATGCCACATGATCCCATTCCAGATGTAACCCTCCCTGGCACTTAGGTTAGGCTGACAGGACTATAGTTCCTCATATCCTCCTTATGACCCTTCTGTTAGATGGGAATCCTGCTGGCAAACCTCCTAATCCTCTGGAACCTCTCTGGTTGGCCAGAAACTGTGATAGATGGTGGAAAGTGCCTTGGCAATAATCTCTGCCTGCTCTCTCAGCACACTCAGAAGAATCCCATCCGGCCTCAGGTGGAGTAGTAAGTCTCTAAATATTTCCACCTGAATGGTGGAAGATTTATTCTGCTCCCTACTTCCAGACTTCCAGATCAGATGGCTGAGCACCCGTCAGGATATCAGAAGTGTTCCAACTATTAAAGACAGATGTAAAGAAGGCACTGAGAACCTCAGCATTTTCCTTAAGCTCAGTGGTCATTTCCCCACCACATCCAGTAAAGAATGTAGATTTATCTCAGCCCTCCTCTTACAGTTAACATATTTGTACTTTTATTTTTTTTTTTTTCCTCTTATTCTACAGTAGCTCAGCTACTGTACAGACTGATCCTGCACTTCTAAGACTTCCTCCTTGAGGAGTGTTCAGCCTTCCTGGACTTCTCCGCCTTTTAGTACAGACTCCCAAGGGACCATCTCTACCACTGTCCTGAATAGTTCAAAGTCCACCCTCCTGATGTATAAGGGAGTAGTTTTTCTGACCCCCTTCTTGACTTCACCAAAAAAGAATTTACCATTTCCTTCTAGCCACCTTAGAGCCCTTAAGACATTAATAGTGTACAGCACTACTTCAATAGGCAGTGGTACGTTCTGCATTATTTTTAGGGAAAATGGGTTTCCAATCTTTCACCCCCACTTTCTCAATAGTTTTTGCGCTATGGCAGTTCATAAATTGAGAAGATAGGCCTAATCTCAGTCTAGATGAAGGAAAGAAAAATGAATGTGAAGAGGACGAGGTGTGTTCCTGTGATCTGGCAATCATTACTTTACTGAGGATAGTGGGAGGAAAAAATGAATCCTAGAGAATAAATGTACAGTTCTACAACATCCGGTACTATATGAGGAAGAGGGCTGTTGGTATCATGGGAGACAGGTGGGAAGGCTGTGAAAATGAAAGCTTGACTACTATGAATATATAGCTGAGGGAAGACTAAAAGTAACAGGCCAGTTCTACTGTTGACTGGATTTCAAAAGGCAGGAAAGTACTACACTTCCAAAGGTCAAGGCTACTGTTTGCTCCCATCCTTTGATATCTTCATTATGGCAAGCATGCTGTCCAGACTCATGAATCTAGCCCTGAAGGATTTTCCTTTTGGGGCATGACAGAAACACTCCCAGGGAAAAATATGAACAGGTACAGAGAACTGTTGGTCTTAAGCTATATCCTATGTTAATTGCTCAGTATGCAAATAAACTGTATGTAATTTTGGTAATTCATTTCAGTGTTGAAGGAGACTGAGCAATTCAAAGTACAGAATAACCACAGTTGATATGAAAGTGTTGCTCTGTCCAAACAATAGAATCAGTCAAAAGAATAAACAGGAAAAATGCCCCTTTTCTTGGAGAAGTTAAACCATGAGATGAGCTCAGGATTCCAGTATCTGATATAAACAAAACAAGACCTGTAATAAAACTAGTTTGGAAACTAATTTCAAAGCTACCATTTTCATAAGCCCATGATTCTATCAAAAGTCTAAAAGTAACCATTACATTATCATCTAAGATAATTATCATCTAATGAGTTTTAATTTTAAGGAAAACGCCTTCCTTCTTGATAATTTATTGCAATACTTGGCACCTTCATTTTTGAGTAGACCTTGAGTAATAAATTATTTCAGTCCAGAGATAATTAGCTCCCAAGCACTAATTCATGTTAATCTCTTTCCAGATGGATTGTTGTGCTCCTGTACTGTGAAACAACATGTCACATCTTATTTTAACTTACTTCATTCTATTGCTTGGTGTTGTTTCACCTACAGCATAGCTCATAAAAGATATGAAGGTCTAGGTCTAATCTTAAATGGATATCCTGGTGGAGGCTGAGGTTCAAAGTTAAAGTGATCAGCACTCAAACTCTGTCAGAAAGCATCAATGTGAAGCCTGCCTAAAATAACCACTCAGATAAAATTTGGCTTTGTCTACATTTCTCCTTCTCTTAGAGGAACGTAGGTGGTTCATACAGAGAACCAAAATACAGATCAAAGTTATGGGTAAGATTTTCAGGCTGCATCCACCAAAACTGTTAAAAAGTTTTCAGCCTAGTTACATACAACAGTGGGAAGCCGGAAAGTAATTGCAGCCTAGGTAAAAAAAATGTGAATTGGCTTCAGATACGGATAAAATCAAAGAGGTCAATCTAGTGAGGCATGACTAAGGAGGCCAGTGTTGACTTAGGCCAGCCATCTAAGCCAGAAAACAGTAAACAGCTGAGACAAGAGTTCCTTCAGGCAAACACATTAATGAATATCCAACAGTAAAACAACATAACAACTGATTCTGAGTTATGCATTGTAAGCCAGGTGACTTCAAAGGACATAGAAATGCCAAAGAGCAAATGCCCTGTTCACCCAAGTCCAGGGTGCTGGCCACAAGTTGTACTGGAGAGTCTGACTGGTGTTTGCTGCACAGAGTATATATGTATGTGCATGTCAGAAAACTTAGGATAAAAGCTTCTGGCCAGCTGTCATACCCATTTTAATACACTAGTAAATTTATTTCAGATACTATGTCATTTGATGGTATTTTCTTCTTGTGATTACCTTATCCCTAAATTACCCCATGACAGCAAGTGCAATCATCTGTTTTAGTGCACCTGTGCTGTTAATCCTCTTACTGGTATTTAGCATCTGTTTGGTATGCTCATACACATCTGTGTTTTTCTAGTTTTCAGTCTGTCACAGCATTCTTCCTGCTTCTTACCAGATATATATACAAGATTGGATTGCTCAGTGGTAATGAGTTCAAAGAGACAAATAGCACAGTACAATTCAGCATGCATGCAGAGAAATAGAAGCATCTCAATCCCAACAGCTGTCTTTGAAGCACTGTCATCCAGTCAAGACCATTTATTTTCCATAGCACATTCAGTATAAGCACAGACTTATAAGTATTTTGTAAAATTTTTCCTCAGTCTCTCAGTGTAGACCTGAAGAAAGCATCGTGTTCAGTCATCATAAGAACACTGGCAGAAAAGACTGATGCATTTTTTAGAAGGCATTTACAGAAACACTCTTTGAAAGAGTAAACTGATGCTCCTGAGGAGTACACTCAGACAGAATGGATGATCAAAAGATAGCATACCCTCTCCTCTTGGTACCCAGAAGTCACCAACATGAATATCTTTTGATCCCATAATGAAATCCTGGCAGCGTTCCTATTTTTCTTCACATGGGAAGATTTGTAGTCTAGACTTCACTGCAGCCTGTGTAAGTAGAAGAAACATTTTGCTTATTCCATCATTAAACTATAGATATTTCCACCATGACAGTACACCATTCATACAGAAATCGGCACATTTTCAATTATTAGTTAATGACCACATGGGAACCATACTGCTTCAAGCAGTATCTATCTGCTCCCACACAGAGCCAATTAAAATTCTGTCTGGCTGGGGCTTGAGGAGGGATGGATACAATATTATCACAAGAAAAACAAAACAAAACACAGCAATTTTGACAGGTTTACAACACTGTCCTTGCTGGGGAAAAAGCACTAAGTCAAGTAAGTAACTTCTAGGAAGAAAGCTACAAGAATGCCTACTACACCTAATCCCCACTCCCACATTATCCTTTTGAAAATATATCCAACAATACACTCATTTGGATGTAATATGGACTGATTTCTAGCAGAGTTTGGTACTGGGACCCTAGCAGCAGTACCAGATGAGGAAAAGAAGCCTGTACTTTTAACAAATATGTTTGTTTTTTTGTTGTTGTTGTTTTGTTTTCTTATGTTTTTGTAAAAAGGTATTAAATGGCTTTATGAAAATTAGGCAGGAGGGAAGCTGAGGGAGATAATTTCAGGGTGGGTGGATAGGTGAGTTCCAGAAATTCAACTCTTCATTAGCAAAGATTAGTGATGGCAGAAAGAGGAGATATTCACTGAAGCAGAAAGTTGTTTTTCTTTTTTTTGTTTGTTTGTTTTTCTCGTTTTTGTTTGTTTGTTTTACAAAAGATGCCTCAGATTGAATTCTGAAAGTAATGCTGAGAGGCAGGATACAGAAATGAAAAGAGTTCCCTCCTACCCCTAGACGGGGTTTGCTGGATACAGAACCTCCTGAAGTAATATTTCATGTATTTCTGCAAAAAGTACTTTTTTTTTTTTTTTTTTTTTTTTTTTTTTTTTTTTTTTCTCCCTAAAACAGATGAGAGCAGAAAGATCCCTTCTGTGTGTGATCTAGTGCAAGATATGATATATCCTGATATCATAGAGGTTTTATGTGATGTTGATAGTGGCAGGCAATTCTGGTACTTCTTCAAAATACTGTGCAAACTCACCACTGAGCTTCGGACAGGGCACTCATCTGACAGTGCTTGGTAAGTCTCCTTTGTATGCTTCTTTGGTACACTAGGATAAAATTGACTCTGTTTTTTTCCTGCTTTATGCTCCTCAAAATACTTTACTTTGAAACAGATGGGAATATCATACTGAAGAAGTTTAGTTTGTGCTCTGATTACAGCCATTACTCATGTAGTCTCATGGCTGTTTGAATCAAAAGGGTGAATTTTCTCCCAAGAAACTGCTTTTCACAAGAACGCCTATGTGGGTCAAAGTTACAAGGTATGAACAAAAGAAAATCTTTTTGACATCACCTACTAAACCATTTAATGATCCCCAATAAGTTACATAAAATCTAGCATTTTTAGTCCACTTAGGAAGGAAACTTGATTTCTCTTTAACACAAACTCAGTCTATGAAAAGCATCACAGTAATTTGGACTTCAGCTTATAGTACTTTAAGAAATAAGTGTTTGCAAAAATATTTAACTGTGCTCCAGCAGTGTCCTTAAATTTTAGAGCAGATATCTGTGGGAATACAAGAAAAGCTGTTCAGAGCAGCAGATGTGGAGCAAGATAAACAGCAGATATCAAGGGGACTGTTACAAATAAGGAAATGCCATTTACAACGTATGTTTGAAATTAAAGAAAGACAGAACAACTACCTAGAAGAATTCTGTCTTTCAGCTGTTTTTGTTTAAACCACTATTTCCTCCTTCAGTCAAACACATTTAAGTTATTCTGTGTACAGTGAATGGGTGGTTCAATCTTAAAGCTATAGCTACTATTTTCAGAACTTTTTTTTTTTTTTTTTTTCCTGTATTTGCACTTATAATTGTACAAGATGTTCCTAGGTAATTGTTTTTTTCTTCTAAGAGAATCAAGTCTATATGAAAACATAAAGAAGGGAAAAAAAGAAGACAAAGACAGGAAAGTGTGAGTGAGAAAGTCCATAGAAGAAAGAACAAGATGAAGAGAATTTATTGAGTTGTTTTGATTCTTGAAGTAAGACTCATTAACTGAAGATAAAGGCACTACAGATTAGCGATCTCCTGTGACCAAATTTCATAGATGTCAGAAGCTTCAGAGGGGAGAAAAAGTGGGGAGTTAATGAAGTCTTCTCTATCCTGGACTATTCAAACTCTTACACTGTTACAACACATGGTACACAGTGTCTTCTTACGGTTTCCCACTCAACTTCAGAAGGCAGACCTCAAGGGCTACAAAGAGTGATAAGTGGAGGCTGACAGCAAAACTGAGTGTGTCTGCCAGTTCCTTTCTACCCTACTTGACAAAAGCTTTTGTTAACACATGCCATAGGTACTGATCTTCCTGTGGGAGCTAGCTTTTGCACATTCAAAGAATCATCTTCCAAGAAACAAATTCTTTCTGGCGGCTCTGATGAGACTTTACATTGAAAATTACATGTGGCTTTTAGCTAATCCTCACCTAAAATATTGAAGGTCATTGTTTTCATAAGTCTCTTGTTTAAAAACAATTATTTTTTTTTTTTGTATATTCATGGAGAAAAGGGTTCTTTAAATAAAAAATGCCTTTGTTGTTATGCCTGAAAGAAAGAGGAGAAAATGTACTACAGGGCTACAAGGAAAGGATAGACAGAATCTTCCTGATGGTCTGAATATTTCAGTGCTGAAATATACTGCATCTCCTGTGGCTAATATAAAAAACTGGGGTCAGAATGGTGAGACAGGATCAAAGAAGAGACCTCAAGCCAGATAATACATGTTCTGGAAGAACATATATTGCCTGTACAATGCAGAAATCCTAGAGACTCTATCCATTGTTCACATAATGTTCTGGTTTCCTCCACTAGAAATAAATGATATTGCTGACCAAATCTTTCCCCAAGAATTAGATTGCCTCCATAATAATCCTTTTCATTCCTATGTTATTCCTATATCCCTTTGTGATATCCAGATAGAATGTGTGTCCATGGGACTGGAAGAGATGTACTTTTACTCAAAAGGAATTGGCATAAGACATGGAGGCTGGAGGGAAAGAAAGTGTGTCTGAAAGGTGGATGGATCTTACATTATATACCTTTATTCATAAAAAGTGTGAGGATATATCAGTGTCGAAGTGCAGCAGTAGACAATAGAGTGTGTTATTAATGATAAATGAATAGTCATTTTTATGCTTTCATCCAAATCATCATTAGAACAAAATGCAGAATATTTAATGATAAAGTACCATATAGATAGTTGATAGACATTCTTTTCAATACTTCTTTTGGTACTACTGTACAAAAAAGAAAAAAAAATCAATTTTCAAGTTTTAACCTGTTGATCACTGGACAGGAGTGAGCAGTTTTGATATTGCAATGTGAGGCTGTGTTCTGTCAATATCCAGTATTTTGGAGATGGAACAAAAGTAACAGTTCTGGGTAAGTAGGAGTCATGAGAAGTGTGTGTTTTTTTGTGCAAAGAGGAAAGTTGTAGGGCTGTAACAATGATAAGCAAGGAGGTAATTTGGTAGATTCAGATTAAGGATCCTCTTTTCAGGATGTCTATTATTTATGCTCTATAGTTAGCACAGACTAGAATGGAATATAAAAATTCCATTTGTAAGAAATCCCAACAGAATGCAGTATAAAAGTAATTCCAACTCTTTCTGGAATGTGGAAAGATGAATATGATATAAGGATATTTGGAGAAAATGGCTATATTTATCAAGCTTACAAAAAAATATACACATTATGCTCACATACAAACTTACAGAGTGGTTTTAATGGACCTTGATTAGAGTGAATGAGAGAGAGATTTGAGGGTAGACATTTTAAAGTGTAAGTTCTGGAGTAGTTTGCAGTTAAGAGTTTTATGTAAGAAAGAAAGAAATATATTAGATAGTTCCTTTAAGATTCTGAAATAAACAGTAAGGAAAATTTTGGTAGGAATTCGCAAAATCTGGTGATCCTCACTTGGATTCTCTTGGAGAACACAGAAAGAAAAGAGACAGGCAACACAACACATTTAATGATAGGTAAGAAAAGAGGAATTTTGGTGCCAAGGAAGTGCATGCATGCATGAGAGAATGAACCTACCATGCTCTGGCTCTTCTGAAAGCACACTAAGTAAACCATTTAAAAGATATAGTTAGTGTACTAACTTGAACAAGTTTGAGAGAAAGTGAAGAGAGCATTTCCACCTACAGGAAAACTGGGTAAATGCAGTTTTTCTCAAATTAGGCAACCCAATACTGACCCTGGACTGTACCATTGGATCCAGAGAGGAAAAACAAGAATCCAAACATTAAGATGCTAGTTTCATTGAAATGAATGATTAATCTTCAACAAATTTCACTATATTCAATATTTCACTTAGTTTCAATCAGACATCTCTTTGCACTACTTGTTTAAGTAGTCTGTCTGTCCATCTGCTATCTGACTATTAAGATTGCATAAGAATTCCTATCAGACAGATGGAGAAAGAGGAAAAAAAGGAGAAGGAAATGGTCAAATTAATCTGAGAAAGAAAATCATGAACAATTGAAAATGCCAACAAGAGAGAGAGATGATTGTGCAATGTCATCCGCAGAGGCATAAGAAATGGTAAATGTGGATTACGCAAGATATGCCACAAAAAAATTCTGTAGCATGGGAAATTTTACACACATATACACACAAAAACACAGCATTAAAGTATTTACAGTTTCAGATATACGCAAGTAGACGTAGGGTCTACAATTTAACCCTGTTTTTCTCTGGTCTCCATTCTTTTCCATATTGACATCAATTTATGCAAGCAAAATTAAGAGAAAGTTTTAATAGAAAAGATGGAGCTGACAAGTCCTATGACATGGGAATGAGAAGCATACTTGAAAGTCCCGTTGACTTTTCTTCATGATATTATGAAATTCACAATTTTTTTATGGCACCAACTTAAGACATCAAGGGTATAGTCCACTTCTTTATTTCCAGGATGAATGGAAGTGAAATATCCATTGCAGAATCAAGCCTTCACAATTTAAATCTGTATTTTACTCAATAGGTGGTAAAGGAAGATTTATTCATAGAATCATAAAATGTCTTGGGTTGGAAGGGACCTAAAGGATCATCAGGTTCCAAGCTCCCTGCCACAGGCAGAGTTGTCAACTGCTAGATCAAGTACTAGATCAGGTTGCCCAAGGGGTGATTCAATCTAGTCTTGAATGCCTCCAGGGACAGGGCATCCACAGCCATTCTGGACAACCTGTTCCAGTACCTCACCACCCTCTCTGTGAAAAACTTTTCCCTGATATCTAATATTTCTAAGATTTCTTCCCTCCTTTCATTTAAAACCATTCCCCCTTGACCTATCACTATCTACCTGCATAAAAAGTCATTTTCCCTTCAGTTTATATTCTCCCTTTAAATATTTGAAGGTCTTAATGAGATCTTGCCACAGTCTTCTCTTCTCCCGGCTGAACAAGCCCAGATCCTTCATCCTATCTTCATAGGAAAGGTACTCAAGCCCTCTGATCATCATTATGGACCCTCTATGGATCCCAGTATCTTTCCTGAATTGGGGATCCCAGACCTGGATGCAGTACTCTAGATGGGGCCTCATGTAGGTGAAGTGGAGAGGGATGAGTGAGGAAGAGTAACCTCCTTTGCTCTGCTGGCCACTTGTCTTTTGATGCATCTCAGGATACTGTTGGTGTTCCAAGCTGCAAATGTGCACTACTGGCTCATGACAAGTTTTTCATCGACCAGTACTTCTAAGTCCTTTTCAGGAGGGCTACTCTCAAAGAATTGTCCTCTCTGTATGTATATAGATCTGTGATTACCCAGACCCAAGTGAAAAACTTTGCTTTGTTGAACCTCATTATGTTCACATGGGGCCACCATTTGAGTTTCTCAGGGTTTCTTTCCTTCTGCTGTCTCAACTGCACTCAACTTTGCTTTGTTGAACCTCATTATGTTCACATGGGCCCACCATTCGAGTTTCTCAGGCTTCCTTTCCTTCTGCTGTCTCAACTGCACCACTCAGCTTAGTGTCATCAGCAGATGTGCTGAAGGTGCACTTGATCCCATCATCTATGTCACTGATAAAAAGATAGACCCCTCAGGGACATCGCTTGTTGCCAGCCTCCACCTGGACAGAGACCCATTGACCACAACCTTATGTCTGAGACCTTCCAAACAATTTCTTACCCATCAAATAGTCCACCCTTCAAATACGTATCTCTACATTCTTTACTATTATTTTACTTTTATTTTTTTTAAATATTACTACATCTTGGTCATTTTGCTCTACATATCACATTTACTCATGGATCTTCTGAGAAATTGTAGTATAAAATATGTAGATTATAGGTCTGGAGGATTCAATTTATTTGCTTGATTGTTTCTTTTTGTTTTTAATACTGTAGGACAAGGATGGCTTACAGTGAAACAATGCAAGCCACTTCAGATAAGTCTTCACTCAAAACCCAAGGAAAAGAGCATACAGATATTTAAAGACTCAATAGAGGGTGAAATCAGGGGATCAGTTTGTTTCATACTCATTTTCTAGCTTAACACAAAAGACCAGATAATTAAATTTGTGGGGTTTTTTTGTTGTTTTTTTTGTGTCAATTAACAGCCCCGCTTTGTTAACTTTGGCTATCTAGACTGTATCCAGAAAAAAAGTGTTATACATGCTCTGTACAGGTTTTGTTTGTTTGTTTGTTTTCTGAACACTTGAGTCACATTCTATTCAAATTTTGTATTGATTTTTGTTCAAATGGCTTATATAGCATAGCTTAATTTGTATACAATGTACAAAGATATCATAATCTAATGTATATATAATTGTCTTTTAGCCTGAAGTCCATGAATTTGCACACTCATCTCTATAGTTCTTATTTAATCTTGAATTCATCATTCAGCCTCCAATGAAAATATTTCTGCAAAAACAAATTAACAAACAAAAAACACCATGATTTGTTATTTGTTTTTTAAATCGTTAATGGAGGCTCTGGGCAACATTGCTTTCCATTTCAGGGAAGAATGATGAAATCATACCACCGGCCGTGGCCATCTTTTCACCATCAAAGCAAGAGATTCAACAGAAGAACAAGGCCACACTGGTATGCCTGGCCTCTGGTTTCTACCCTGATAACCTCAATTTAGTCTGGAAGGTGAATGGTGTGAAGAGGACAGAAGGAGTGGGGACAGATGAGACTTCCACATCAAATGGGAGTACTTACGCATTGACCAGCAGACTGAGAATCTCAGCCCAAGAGTGGTTCAACCCTCTGAATCGTTTTGAGTGTACTGCTGAATTTTTTAAGAATAAAACACTGGAACCAATACACAAATTCATCTATGGTGATACTGGTAAGTAAGACATGTGTGGAGCTCATCCTCTGTGGGCTCCTTTCTCTGGGACAATTAGTCCTCATTGCAAATTTTTGGGAAATCTAGTACATTTAACTAGACCTGTCAGTAAATGGAAAACCAAGAGAAATCAAAAGAATCTGATTATGTTTTTCTCCAAATTGGCTAAAAGCTGTATCATTGTAATTCCCACACACACCCTGTATTATACAAGCAATTGAATAAACACAAAGAAAGATGTTCTGTTTAATATCTGAACTTAATCAGTAATTCATATTTCTTTCTTTCTGTGTTTAGGCTGTGATATCTTCAGAGGTAAGTTAAGTCATTGATTCTTTTCCCTTCTTGACAATTAATCTGTTCATTTATGTAAAAAAGTGCTCACTGAAAGATGTGTCTTATATACTGGTGTCTCAATGAATAATGTGTTTCTTTTTCCTGTCAGACACTTCCATTTATACCCATATACACAGATGCAGGTACATGTATATACATATACATCCATGTACTTTTGTATGAATGTATGAATTTTCAACTTTTGTCTGCTCTCATGAAGCCTTCCATGAGGCTGAAAGCCAAAACTGAACATTTTAGTATAAAGATATCACTGAGAGCAACACAGTTATATATGCCATGAAGTTAAATGCCGGTTTTCTAGTGAGAAGTTAGGTCACTGACTTAACTAAGTCATTCTGCAGCATGTTGTCTCCTTAGATACCCTGCAGAATTAGAATAAGTTATATTCCTATGTGAAAGACTCAAATCCAATTTCATATGATGCCCCCCTAATTCTCTTTATTCAGACAATTTCTTAATCAGTTCCCCCACTGGGAATGCAATAGATAAATAAAAAAATAAATAAATGTTGAATATAATGAAATAAAAATTGTGCAAGTATTCTGAACCAGAAGTTTATAGGTTGGAAAAATAATAACCTTGCCCAGGAATTTTCCTGAATAAATGTTTGGTATTTATTTTTCTTTTTCTCCCATTTCAGAAAACTATCAGAGAACTGCTACAGCTGGGAAGTTTGTATACATAATGCTCATTTTCAAGAGCATTTTGTATGGAATATTTGTGTTTGGGATGATGCTTTGGTACAAGGTGAGAATCAAAGTTCTTCCACTCTATACAGATTTATCCTAAATCATTCTAACTGTACTTGAGAAAGCTTTGGACAAAACGAGGTCTTACATTTTATGTAAATCTATCTCTTCTAAATGTTATTGAATATCTCATCAATTTTAGGAGAACAAGCTAGCAAGTATGAAAGGAAGGGCTTTGGTAGAAAAATAGGAAATATGACAGGGAGTTATTGGAAAAGACAATTAATTAAGTATTACCAAAATGTATGGTCTCTTTAAAGACCTCTACTCTCCTCTCCCCTCCCCTTCCCTCTCATCATAAACACAGATGAAATAATCATCTTCCACTGAGATACATTATGAATTCTAAATGATTTTGAAAAAGAAATATTTTTTGTTGAAAATAAAATAGTCTACTTCTTCCATTGGTAACAAGAATTGAAACATTAGTAGACTGACCCATGGAAAATTTATTTTCTTCCTTTCTCACTCAAAGATTCATTTACATAGCAATCATTGCTTGTATTTTGTATTTCAGTAATTCTTGGCGACTCATCCTTATCTCTTGTTCTTTTCCTCCTTTTTTTTTTTTTTTTTTTTTTTTTTTTTTTTTCTTTTTCTCCCCCCCCCCCCCCCAGAAAATGCCCTGAAGAGGAAATATTATGCAAGTGGAAAGCCTTGAATCTTCAAACACAAGTTCTGATTTGCTTTATGAAACAGTAAACAAACTATATGGCGATTTCCAGCTATTCTTTCTTACTTTCAGAATTATCTTTTGATAAAAGTCTATCCTTAATAAGGTTCTCTGTATTTTCCTTTAAAAGCTATGATAACACAACAGAAATGTTTGGTTTCTGCTGTTCTCTAAGAACAGAATGGGTACAATTGACTCTACAATCTGTGATGTAGAAAAGATGTACATCTGTGCTTATAGAGATGAAAACTTGGTACTCCAACCCAGGTCCCCATGACAAATTTTGAAATGCATATGACATTTTAGAAGGAAAAGGAAATCTTCATATCCTCATTATGTGAAGGGAGAGGGGGAGGATGCAGGGAGTAAAAAGAGAAGGCAGAGGGGGAGGGAGGGAGACGAAGAAGGAGGGAGAAGAGGGAGGTAAAGGGGGCAGGGAGAGAGAAGTGAATGAGGATGGAGGGGTAGAGGGGAAGGGAGAGTGAGGGGGGGAGAGGAAGTGGGAGGGAGAAAAGGGGAGAAGGGTGGTGGGGCAGGGAAGGGTGAAGAGAGAGATAGGTGGAGTGGAAAGAGAGGAAGAAGGAGAGGGAAGGGTGACATGGATAGTAGAAGGTGAGGGGAGATAGGATGGAGGAAGAAGGGTTAGGAGGAAGAGAGTGAGTGCTGTCCCAAACAATAAATAATGAAAATAAGCAAGTATTATTTTCAAAAGGTAAACCACAATGCCCTCTCCCCTTCCTGAACAGTTGCAAACATTTAAAAAATACTGTCTTTGCTACATGGCACTACATATACCAAACTGAAATGCTGTGCCTCACATTGTCACAGTATGTCCCTGTAGGAATGGAGAGTGCAGAAAAATGAAAGTAGAATGTAATTCTCAAGAATATGAGATTATTTTCCTTGAACAAAAAGTTAAATCATATTTATTGTTTTTAAAATGAAATACAGAAAGTAGGAGGAGACTACAATAACAGCTGGGAAGAGCTGTAGATGTCAAGCTTAAATGGGAAATATATGTCAAGGAGACTATTGTGAAGAATAAACAGTAAATCCAAGAGATTATTAATCTCTGAGAGTGCCTCTGGATATCTTTCATCAACTTTGCATCTCATTACAATATTAGCTTGTGGCACAACTTACACAATTTGTGATTCAGAAGCAACTCACTTGGAAATAAATTAAAAACAATGAGATATTCTATTCATAGATACATCCTAAATAGACACAGG
The DNA here is from genome assembly GCF_039878825.1 of Excalfactoria chinensis. Lineage (NCBI taxonomy): Eukaryota > Metazoa > Chordata > Aves > Galliformes > Phasianidae > Excalfactoria > Excalfactoria chinensis. The sequence continues at coordinate 72,919,415 of NC_092825.1, forward strand.
AGTAGTGCAGGCCAATATATAGGAGTAGCGGTGGAATTTTGGAAGCAGAACAATTGTGAAAATAAAAGCAAGGCAAAAGGTATAGGAGACAAAGAGATCCTGAGGGAATAGCCAGGATCTTGTAGGAGAAAATATAGCCAGGGAAAATATCTCTGAAGGCCTCAGCAGAAAATACTGCATCAGGATCATCACTGAAGGTTTTACAACCTTAGAGGTTGTATAGTTCTGATGCCCCCCTTTCACGGGCAGGGGTACCTTCAAATCTCAAAGCCCTGTTCAACCTGGAGTTGAACAATTCCAGGGATGGGTAATCCACAACTTCTTTGAACAACATGTTCCAGTGCCCTACCAGCTTCATAGTAAAGAGCTTCTTGATAACATCTAATCTAAATCTCCCCTCTTTTAGTTTAAAACCATTACCCTTTGTCTCATCACTGTCAGACAGTGTAAAAAGTCAGTTTCCTTCCTGTTTATAGTCTCTCTTCAAGTATCACAAGGCCACTATGAAGTCTCCCAGGTGCCTTCTCTTCTCCAGGCTGAAAAAGCCCACCTTCCTCAGCCTGTCTTCATAGGTGAGGTGCTCCAGCCCTCCGATAATTTTGTGGCCCTCCTCTGGGGCCAACATTATAATCTTCTTTTTATGCTGGGGGCCCCAGATCTGGATGCAGTGTTCTAGGTGGGGTCTCACAGGAATAGAGTAGTGGGGAAGAATCACCTCCCTCAACCTGCTAACTGCAATTCTTCTGAAGCAACCCAGAATATGGTTGGTTTTCTGAGGTGCCAGTTCACATTGCCAGTTCACGTTGAGTTTTTAATCAACCTACACACTCAAGTCCATCTCCTCAGAGTAGATGATGTGCCTAAATGAGCTTGGAAACCTCTTTAAGTGAACAGCAGTTTAGTTGTAGCAAAAACAGGATGTGGTTTGACATTTACTCAAAAAGATCCTTTGATAACTCATTGGCCTCTCTTACCACAGCAACACCCCAACCTCACAGGATGAGGCATAAGGGAGCAGCTGTCATTTCACGATATTACAGTTGAACAGAAATAGAAACATATATGGGTCTTGTGAAAGCCAATGGGGTTTTTTGTCTTGTTATCACACAATCTTGTTGTTGAAGTCTGCAGATGGCTTTAGCGTGCGCAGCTGCTGTTCCTGTTGTGCAACAAAACAAAACAAAACAAAACAAAACAAAACAAAAAAAAAGACTTGTAAGGGATTGCTGATCTGCTTTAAAAAAAATAAAATAAAACAAAAAAATAAGAAAGCTGGTTTCAAGTTGTCTCAAAACACAAAACAGGATAAATTTGATGAAAATTTTGATAGAAAAAGACTACAGGAAATGTCTCAATACAAATTTCTGTTCAAAACAGCTCCAATTCAAACACTATCATGTTCCTCAAGGCTTTGTCCAGGTGAATTCTGAATATCGTCAAGGACAGAGATTTGATGATGATCTCTCTTAGAAACTTCTTCCAGTGCTGAAGCACCATCAAGGGGAAATATTTATTCCTTATGTCTAATGGGTTTCTCTTGCTGCATGTTGTTCCTACTGCCCTCTCACTGCCTAAGCATAACTTCTCATTCCCTGAGCATATCTTCTTCTCTAGCTCCCTGATCATTTTAATGGTGTTCAGCTGAACTCTCTCCCATTTGTTGATATTTCTCCTTTACTGGGACTGAGGCAGGGTAAGTTGGGGTATATAGAAAGAAGATATAGTTTTGAGTTGTATCTTCCAAAAACCACATTGTGACAGTTGACAGATAATCACTTGCCCTATAGCACTTACAGTATAATTTCACAAAATTCAAATTGATACAAGAATAACATCAGAATGTGGATCCTGTGTCTGTATTTATTTAATGGCTGCATTCCATGTAGATTGCACTGAAAGTAATGTGAGGTATTTATTTCCATGGAAATTACAACAGATACAAAAAGCACAATAACAATAACTCAGCTACAAAACACCATTTTCCAGCATAGCCACCACCATCAGCTATGCATTTTCACCATGATGAAAGAGAGTTTGCTTGCTGTGCTCATATAAATTTTCACCAGCAGAGGTAAACAAATGTTTCACAGCTGCCATGATGACATTGTTGCTAGCAAAAAGATGCCTTTACAGCCCAGCTTTCACTGTGTTAACATACAATGTTTTGTCTCCCTAATAGATCCCTTCCAACCCAAACCATTCTATGATTCTATGAATGTTAAGGACTTTGTTTGGTACTTTCTTGTAAAAATTTAGGAATTCATCATTGAATGCTTACACCTCAACAGCAGTAAGAGAGAGGGGTTCTGCTTTAGGATCCCTAACTAGAAAGACACTGGTAGGTATTCATGTGTGAGAGACCTAATATTTTTTGTGCATGTATGGAACGCTCCATCAGGAAGAAAACATAAAGTAAATAAAATTACATTCACATCCTGCATGTTCCTCCATCTACTTCCTTGTCTTCAAACTTAGCTCAAAATGAAAGAAAACCTTGAGTACTTGCAAGAATAAACACCACAGGGTTGCCTGAGATGTACTCATAACACATCCATGGAAGGAAGGGGTAAACTAAATTAATGCAGAATATCTTACAACTTATCAGGCTGTGGAAAAGGCATAAAACAGATAGATATAGCACATGTAAAACATGCATCATGCAGAAGTAAGCTGCACGGTGGAAAAAAAAATTCTGAATAAAAATAAATTCATGTTTTCCTTGAACATGACGTCATTTTAGATTGCATAATACTTTATGCCACTTCCCTTTACTCTTTCTGTCTACCATACACATATAATTTATCAGAACTGCAATGGCCAATCTGTAACATATCAGTACTATTTAGTTTATTTTTGTCATCTTTTGTTCAGTTCTCTCACTGCTTTTGGTGTCTCTAGATCTACTAAGGTTCTTGACATTAAAATAACCTTTCCAGACATATTGAATAGAACTGTGGCTTTGATTGCTTGATAATATTCCCAGTTATGTGAGAGCACATATGCAAGTCTCTGTCTCCAAAGTAGTTCTGACTTACACACACAGATATATCAACTAACTGATCTGTATCAGGGAAGAAAATAGCCTGTGGGACACTAATTTGGTGATGTTTTTCCATTTCATTTATTTTATGTCTGGATTTGATTAACAGTTTTTAATGATTGTTATGATGTGATAAAGGATCAACAGCTGATGAGAAAAGAGGAATTCAGCAAATAAATGGAACCTGCTTGGTCCAGCTCCTCTGCAACCTTTGGTATATGAAGATCCTGCTGGCCTACGTTCCAGTATCCTGTGCTGAGAGCTACCCCCTTCTGTGGGAGGGTACTGGAGAGGAGGAGTTTATGTACAGAAAGCAAGTGACTTTGAAGTGTTGTGTCCAAACTGGAGGCACAGAAATACACAGCTGAATGGTTCTTCTTTACAGACACGATATTCAAACAAAACTCTTCTTGGCTTAACCGCTTAGCCTCGTATCCAGTGTGAACATCACCTTTATGTTCCTGATTTACTCCGGTTGAATAATAGATTAACTGCAGACCCTTCCCTGGCTGCTGCAGATACCAATACATACTATAGTGATTATCATTTTGACTGCATTTCAGAGTAGCATTCTCATCTTCTTTCAGCACCAGACTTGAGGTTTGGGTTATCTTAGCTCCTGAGACAAAGCAAAGGAAACTCAGTTAAAAAGGCAGACTACACTCTCCCCTCAGCAGAACAGGCATGAAGTCTCAGCTGATGCCTTACTTGCTCCAAAGAAGTACAAGACCATGAACCAAATTGTCCGCATTCTCACTGCTGCTTCAGAAGTCAGAGAGCATGCTCTGTTGAGGGATTTATTTATGTAGTTCTGTTTCCATTTCCCTTAAGCCAATAGCAATGATCTCTGAAGCAGCCTGTGCTGAAAACCAAGCTTCTTCCTGTGTGAAATTTCAACCAAACGTTTTTTTTGAGTGCCTGTTGAAAACATGCAGAAAGTTTCAAACTGACTCAGATGGAAAATAGTCTATGAGGCAGTACAGTATCAAACATTAAAACTACCTTTTCATTTTTTCTTGTATATTTTATTTTTACTTTCTGATATTTTCTTTGCAGAATCAAATCAAAGTATTTTAGTGTAACCAATTTAAGACTGTTGGTTGTTTTTTGTTTGGTTGTGGTTTTTTTTTTTTTTTATTTTTATTATCAGGCAGTGATCCAGCCATTATTCCACATTCCTCTGGCTGTTTATTGCCATCTTCCTACATATTCTAATGGATTTAAGGGAGCAGCAAAATGTATTTTCAAGATCCAGAGAATACTGAGTGCAGTATAGGATCCAAAAATAGTTATTTTGTGTGCAAATTAAATACATATGCTTCACCTACCAGAGACAGCAACCACAATCTTGCTTGTGGATTGCTATGTATGGATCCAGTAGCAGCCTGAACACACAGTAAAAATGAAAGAAATTTAGATTGTTCTTGAAGCAAACTCTGTCAACTTCTTTTCCATTAGTTGTCCTGGCATTATCAGTACTCATTATAAGCCCAGCTTCCATAGCTGTGTGACAAAGCAGCCTCTAACACAGTGTTTTAACCTGTGTTAAGAAAACTGATCACAGTCCAACCTTGGTATCTTGGATGCATAGCAGAGTAATCATGACAGTCATATTCACCATCTATGGCTGTAAAATGAGGCCCCAGAGACTAATGCCAAAATTAAATATCCTAGCATCTGTGCTATCAAAAATATTTTCTTTTTTTTTTTTTTTTTTTTTTTTTTTTTTTTTTTTTTTTTTTTTTTTTTTTTTTTTGTGAAAGGATACCATCTGGTGAAATGAATGAATGTTTACAATGATTCTTTCAAGATGTGTTTCCCATTTTTTTTTTTTTTTTTTCTGCGTGAGCAGGACGACGTGGAAAAGGAGCAGGGAATATTGCATCAGACAGAAGTACATTTAAACTTGTGACTGAATTTCCAAAGGTGTTGACTCAAAAATACAGTTCTTTTTATTTGTAGGATAAATCTCATAACTGATATTAAGAATCTGATTTCATGAAGCCAGAATTAACACAGATGAAGGTGCTATTGTGTTGAAACAAACAGCTGATGAGGTACCTGTCTTGTTGGGGCAGATAATGCTTTAAAAGCAGTCCTAAGGTCCAGATATCTAGCCTAGAAAGAGAAATCTCCTTCTACTCAAAACTCACAGTCAGAATGTTTGTCTGAGTTTATGCGGGTCTGGACCTAGAGAGGTAGTTTGCAGAAATGTAATAGGTGAAATCCAAGGAGAAGATCTAGATTCAAATCCCACATTGCCACTCTTTAAAGCCACTTTCTGAAGTCAGATAACTTAACTCTCTGGAGCGTTCTGTGTTGTATGGTATCTCAAAGAGATTAATGGCAAGTGTTTTCCTGCTGTATTAAAAAAATACAAGAACTTAAAGCCTAGACTTTTTATATGAAACAGACTATGTCTCATTAATATTTTTTTAAGTGTTTAATACAGGGTGAAAGAATTTTGAGAGAAAAATCTGCCTCACAATATCCTGTCACGTAACAGCGGGTGAATAAAATGAGCAAAGGGAAGAAACAAAGCTAGTTCACTAGTTCTGTGGTGAGCATTTTTACTTCTAAGTCTTTAGGTGTAAGTGTGAACTTTTGGAAGGAGAGACCTCACCACCTAAGTCTGACAGAGTCTGTAGGAGGCTGAACCTCTTCTGCACCCCCAAGAAACCAGACACCTACATGACAAATACAGCTAGTCTTAATACAACAAGCTGCCTACCACTCTCAAGGCTTAGACTGTTTTAAGCACGGATGTTGTTAGAAACATATTTGTAAGGATCTTCTTACCAGACTTGGAGCAATACATCATGAAATAAGGTTCAGGAAATCATCCATTTTAAATAACCATCTTTCAGTTTTATTGCAAGCATGTTTTCAGTTCTATTTCAGGTGAAATTTACTCTTTTCAACTAAGGCAGTGCCAAGAGTGTCTCACAGTTGACATCTGAACATTAATCTGCACTAAACATAGAAACAGAGGCACAGAAAATCATCTAGATGGGGAATAAAGACCTTCCCACAAAATGATTTAATGAGTCTTCAGGTTTGCAGGTCCATTAGCAGCTGAGGCTTTAGGTCTACAGCATTTTTACTCAGACTCACTTGTAAAGGTATTTCGCTGAGGCTTCTTTCAAACTAAAAAAGGTTGAATGCAAATAGTTAAAAGCACAGATATGACAGGAGAAGAGCAGTGTAGCTTCATAAGCCTGAAGTGGTGGTTTATCCCAGTCATGTCAGAGAAGTAAGAGTATTCAGCGATTTTGCCAAGTAAATGTAATTATATTTTAATAAATGACTGCTTATTTAGATAAATTTTAGAATAACATAGACTAATTTAAATATATACCCATATACTTATCAACAGAGGAATACAAGCATAAAGGTACACTCAAATAAGAGATAAATATTTTATTCAAAGGGAATAGACAAATTAACACATACAATCATCATAGTTTTTTCTACTGTTCTGTATCTTGTGAAGCAAAATTATGTTCTAGGCATAGTGCCAAATAACCAAAGTCCAAATCAGTGATATATATATATATATAAGGGTGTAGGACTCATTAACTTCACGGCTCCTTCATAGCTTAGATAGGTTTGATATGTCTTCCCCAGTGTGATATATTTTTCACCTACTACTGATGGAAGGTTTCAAAGTTATTTTCATTCCTACAAAGTAGAGACAATTATTTAATTTCCATTTATTTTAGGACAGATTGCACAGTTTATGTCCAGTGATGACATATAAATTTTGTACTATCCTTGATGCATACCAAAATAAGTCTCACAACCATTTAGGCTACAACACTCATCAGTCTACAAAGTGATCTAAAGAACCTATCTCATTTATTCATCTGAATACCTTTCTGGACAGTTGTTTAGCCACTCTCTTGTAAGGAGCAGCCAAATAAGATCACTCTGATGTGTAATAAGGTTCACATTCACTGTGGTTCCCCATGTTCCATTGTCCCTCTGCACTATATGTTTATAGAAGTGAGTTTTTAATCACTATCATAAGAGCATCTATATAAACAAATAAAATTAAAACTTACCTTTACATATTGGGATATTTTGTGTAATCTGTTATGCTGGTATGGAAATGATGATGCCATGCAAAGAATGAGTTTTTATATCTTTGTTATCAATTCACAGATTAACCTAAGGACAGTTTAATGCTACAGAGACCTCTGTCAAACCTTACACAATCACTGAATACAATATTTCTTCCATTCCCCTAGTAAAAGTCTCTTATATTGAAACAATCAGAATGCTATTTGACCATAGAAAGATGCAGGACAACTTACTGATTATAAAAAGCTAACATGCACAAACACAAAGCAAAGTTATTCATTTTCCATACCAGTAATGTAGTGATTTGACAGATCGATACAATGGGAACAGGTGTTCCTGTGATTCTCTAATTCTATGCAACTGCTACTTTCCTGTTGTTTTTTGGTTGGTTGGTTGGTTGGTTTTTTCTGTTTTTTCACGTGAAACCTGGAAAAATACAAAACACTCACTAGCCCAGTAGCCAGTTTACTAAGTGCTATAGAGGCACTTCTACACTACATAGGCTCTAGTATCTCAGATACAGAGCTGTACTACAGCTCTCTTAAATAAAAATGTTTCACACTCAAAGCAGTACGCTTCATCCCGCTCAACATACGCTTGCTCTTACACAACTCATATATTTTTGGTTGTTGTTGTCATTTAAAGCAGATATCTCTCCTATCGTACTGGATTTAGGGGTAGAATCCAGCTGTCCTTTGTTTATGACAGAAGAGGAAAAATATGCTGTTTCCAGCATTAACTGAGAGCTTTAGATTATATGGCAGAGACATATAACTGATCAGATTTCTAGTCCTAGATCTCTTGGTTATTGAAGTGCTTAGTCTAGTGTTCTTCACACCTTCCTCTAGTAATCTGTACACTGTTTAGCTCAAAAGGCTAAATGCTAACATCATCACAATGTTTTAATATTTCACAGAATCAGAGGATATCCCAAGCTGGAAGACATCACTGAGTTCAACTCCCTGTTCCACGTAGGACCACTCAAAATTTAAACCATATTGCACCATTGCACTACCACATTTTCTTGCTAGGATAATGCTGACTTAAAATAGAGAACACCCATTGCATCAAGACACTTTCTGCCACATGGAAAAGCGAAGTAGTTAATGATTAATCATAGCCATGTAGAATTCTGGAGGAACATAGAAGGGAGTCTCAAAATGCTTTCTCCACCGGATTCAGCTAGTTAAAGGAAATAACTCTAACTTGACATGTGCAGTGCTACGGCATAATTTTAGGGAGAGTTTTCTTTTTCTAAGAAATTACTAAAAGAAAAATAAGTAAAATATGTACATAACGTGCTTATACTACTCCTTCCAGTAAGTGATGCTCATCTGAAGCCTCAACGGGAGAATGCTTAATTGTGATACCCATTTTTCACGTTTCAGTGTTATTCGGCGTGCTTAGATGCTAATGGACAATGTCTCTTATTTCCACTGGGTGGCACTGTTAGGTTACAGAAACTAAAGTGAAGTCCTAGACACAAAGCACGATTTTTGAAAGCACTGCTTAGGTTACGTGTTTTAAGTGATTTTATACCCACATTCAAGTCTACTTGAAGGAACTGGAAAGGTCTTTTGAAGGAACAGGAAAATTTTAGACCTTCCAGGTATTATCTTTACCTATTCTGAAACACAGGCTTCAAAAATAAATAAATAAATAAATAAATAAAATTACACCTTCTCAAACAATTCTGTTTCACATCATTTTCATGAGACCTAGCTCCAAAGTATGAGGGCTGAGCTGAAAGTAGTGCCTCATACTTTATCATTTTGATCTATGATATCAGAGGCAGATATCTGTGGTACAGCCACAGATTTTGAACCTTCCCATCAATATTCCATTACATTTTGTTGCCGTGCAACAGATAGCAGCAGAGACAAAATGGTGTATGACATTAAAGTGCATATGAAACAAAGGTGTGTTATTGAATACCTCCATGAAGAAAAAGCTGCACTTCTCAACATTCACTGAAGCTTGTTGAGTGTTTCTGGAGACCTAACAGTAGATGATAGTAAAATGAAGTGATGGGTGGAGTGTTTCAGCAGTGGTGACAGTGACATGTAAAACAAGTCACTTTCCAGATGGCCGTGTACAGCTGGTGCAGATTTTAATGAGCACAGCATGAAGGCTCTTGCCATTACAGATAAAAATGCATAGCTAGTATTGGTGAACAAGTTGAAAAACAGTGTTTTGTTGCTGAGAATTTGCCCTACCAAACTGTGTTATTGTGCTCTTTTGCACTGTTATAGTTTCCATGGAGGCATTACTTTTGGAGTGATCCACACATTCTCCCTTCTCCAAGTTTGCCTTTCATTGTTTTTCCTATCTTTTATCACAGACCTGTGTTCTTTCTATTTACAGCCTGGACTCCTTTAGCAAGCACTTGGGAAGATAAGCAGGAGATTATGATATGATTATGATAGATAATTCCCCCAACATGATGAACAGAGTTGGTTGTTCATTCCTAATGCTGCCTCCTACACAACTTCAGCAGTAGTGCCACCTAATCTATATGAGATTTGTTGCTGTTGTTGTTTTCCATTTATACTTTGGTTAAAACCGGATGATTTTTCTCCCCAGTGTTTAGGAGATTTAACAAACAAAGAAATTACAGCAATTTCTGGAAGCATTCTAAGATTTACTTTCTTGGATTTCTGACTTTTTTTCCTACTTATATTTTTAATGGAAACTGTTCGTCACACACTGTAAGAGCAGGAGGTAGTAAAAATCCACAGTTATTGTGAGATCCTCAATATTATATAACTCAGATAAAGCATAAGGACAGAAAAAGGAGAAAGAAAGGTGGTCTGTCTTGGCAGAAGCTTGAACTCATCTGGGACTGAAATGTTTGTGGTGCCACAACATTAAAAGCAGTTCCCATTTTGTACTAAGGTAATTTTGAACAGTTTTTTAATAGACATATAATCACTGCTAGGCCTCTGAGCATGCCAGTCTGTTAACGGGATGTGGGATGAGTGAAGGGAGAAATTCACGTTTTTTGTTGATGATTTTTCCATGCCTTCCAAGCAAATAGTCATTCCGTGGCGTAGATATTGGAACCAAGATGCAGGTGAGCAGACAAATTAGCAGGCTACACAACTGTAGTATTCATAAAATAATTTATCAGTGACTAGCTTTATGTATATGGCCATACATTTCCTCCTCTGAAGGACATTTGAAACAAATTATCTAAATACAGTGTTTCATGCTAAACAAAATGAACTGTTTTAAGCTTAATATTTTCCCTTTTCCAATCCAGACTGGATTTGTAGTCCTCTATCCCTTTTCACTTCCTCAGCCAAAAGTGAAACTGAGACTGTAGCTATTTATATAATTCCATACTGTAACTTGGAGCAGCCTCCAGAGACCCTGTACTGTGACACAGGTTTGTAAAAGCCACCTAGTTAGGGACCTAAAGAAGAGCAGTAATTTGGTACGTTCTCTTACAGAACATCAATTCTATTGATCCTTCAGCTTCTTGAGAGTATTAAGCCTCCTCTGCTCAGCCTCTCAGCTCTAGTAATTTATTTTCCTTATTTTTAACTGGTCTTCCAAGAAAATGTTTTATGTTATAAGACTTTCAGCTGGGTGATTTTGGTTAAAACCCAACACATTTAAGAAAAGTGATTTTCCCATCCATCTGCATATCTCTTTCTCCATTTGCCCTGTTTGAGCATAAGCATGTAGCAGAAAACAGAGCATTTAGATATCTTAGGCAGCCTTCTGGAGTAATTCTTCATATTACTGACAACCACCTGAATCGACCACAGATCTGTTTTAAGTATGGAATACTTCCAAACTTTGTCTATGTTATTTCAACCAGAAATTGTAGTCCCTATACTTCAGAAATTCAGCAGAAATTAGAAATCTCATGCTTGGCCAAGAATCAAGGACACCACACACCTCCAAAGGGAAAACAAAAATAAATCTGGCTAAACTTAGAAATGTGAATCAACATGGATCAGCAGATAGAAAAGGCTAATTTCAAATGGCTGATAGAATACAGAGAAGATTGTGGCTGCAATAAATGCCTCTTAAAATATATACCTATACATTCATATCTTCTAGGGAATTCATAAATTGTCATGATTCAGCTCAGTTTGGCCCAATTCCATGACAATGGAGCAAAGACCTACACCCTAGAAGAGGGGGAAGGAAAAAACAAGAAAAGGTAGGGAGATGAGCCTAAAAGCCAAACAACATCAACAAGCTAAGGGAGAAAAGTAATATACTAAATATGATAGTGGAATGTGAGATTACACAATATAATACAGTATTATTGGAACTGAAGCTAGTAAATCAAATGAATGAGAAAGAGCGTCCAAAACTGAAGGTCTTACTCTAATGCTACAGGCAAGATGACTATGGAGCACACACCACAGAGATGAAAAGTAGAAGAAGGGCAATATTGAGACTCACAAGCAGTTTTATTTTTCCCTCAAATGGAAAATGGAAATGGAACTGTGAAGTCTGGAGATATGTAGTTTTTCTCTTCTGAGAACCAGGTACCGAGAAACATTGACCACCCACAGTACTGGAGCTTTAACTTTTTCACTCCCAGTGCACTGCATGATGTTATGACGTGAAATACTGATAAAAAACATCACAAAACCATGACATGTGGTTTTAGTAACAACGTGCACAAGCTATAGATAGACAGACAAAGAGATAGGTAGATAAACAGATTAGATAGATAGATAGATAGATAGATAGATAGATAGATAGATAGACAGATAGATAGATCTGTCACACAACTGCATGTTCCTGTTCCTGAGCCATAGCTGTCTGGCTTTTTACTTATTTAATTTTCTTCTGCTTACAGCTTCAGAATCACTCTGCAGAGTCTCATGTCCTTATGAACTTGAAATTAGTTTACTAGGTCTAGGCATTCAGGTAAAAATCCAGTGGGCAGTACTGAACTCACCCAGCTGGACTGAAAATCTATACAGAACCAAATAAGTATACCTGAAGTACACAGCCCTAGCATGGAACTAGGCTGATTGTATAACTAACCACTAGGTCTCAGTGGACAGGCATGAGTCGAGCTCTTTCTTCAGCTTTGAGCCAGATAAATGTACTTGACAACAATAGTAATAAAAAAAAAAAAAAAAAAAAAAAGCACACACGCATTTAGCTACTGTAGATTGTTGTTTTTTCTCTCCATCTTGAGTTTAACTTCATTGTCATTGAAGTTCAGGAAAAAATGCTCTAGGCATAAATGGGTGGCAGTAGAGAAGGATCAAAGCAGAGAACGGCTGCTCTGGAAGCAGAAACATTCCACTCCTTTCAAAGGAAAACTAAAATCCCTAAGAAGTCTCCTTGTTCATAGAAAATCTCATTGTTTGTGATAAAAAATTTAAAAATATAGAAATTAATGCCTGATTACTAATGGTTACCAAGAGCCAGTATGATTCCAAAGCTGCAGCTTCTTTTCTTTTACATTTCAGCTTGGTCTGCCTTGCGTCTTTTTATACTTCTGAGATTCTCTAAATTCTCTACTTGAGTACTATTAATTTTCTGTAAGTTTCCCTTCTTTCTACACTGGGCTTTCTTAAGGAGGAAGTACATTTATACATCACCAAACAAAGCAACAAACAAAACAAGGTCATAAATGTATGATACCCAGAAGAGTATCATAAGGTTTAAATTTACACCTACCAAAACTGATCTGTCTGATGCTTTTTTAGAAATATGTGAAGGAAAACTGAGGTATTTTAAAATTCTGAGAATCCTGCCCCTGTAAACAAACCTCTTGAAGCAGAACTTATCCACTGCAAATAGTTCTGCTTCAAAACCGCTTATAAAATATACTTTCTTATGTACCCTTCTTACTCCTTCCACTGCCTGCACTCCTATTTGGTTTTCTAGCTCCTGCCTCTCCTCACTGCTTCCATTTCTTTCTCTGTCTTTCATGATTGCTCTGTGTATATGTTGCTTTCTCTGTCTCTGTCTTCCACCTCTCTCACTCTCCTTTTTCTCCCTTTGTCTTTTGAAAATCAATTCCCCATGTCTTAGAGTCACCCCTCCCTTTTATCTTTCTCAGCTATTCACAAGGGTCTTTTTTATTTCTCTTTGGCTAATGAGATCTGCCCCACACATTCCATCTCTTTTCTCTTCAGGATTCAACATGTTTTGCGCAGTGAGGAAATTATTTTGAGATGGAATGTGATTTCTTATTCTGACCATTGTTTTAAGAAGTGCATCTTCTTACTTTGTTTTAGATATTATGAGATCTGCTTTTCTGTCTAGATATTTATGTCTGGATATTTTGTGGGATTATATGTCCATAAAATGAATGTCTGATTATTCACATGATTATGAGTATTGTCACCCTCCAAAGATTTTTTATCATTATCATATATCTCTATCAGTAAAAACTTATGAGGATGTATTTTTGAGTATGTGAATTTGAGCATGTGAATCCCTATGAAGCATGCACCCCACTTTGGAGACCATAGGTCTACATAATGCAGCCTCACAGTTGCAAAAGTTATGCTAGTTCTATCACATTTAAGACTGACCTGACAATCTGATACACCTAAAGCAGTTTGGGATTCTCTATTTCTGCCAGTGTCTGGACTATGATTGTTCACATTTTAGAGAAGCGTGGGCTGTTCAGATTTTGTTGACATGAACTGACAATCTGCCTACTAATGGAAAGTTTAATAAAGTGGAAATGTTTTTAAACATATACATGAACGCACTGTAAAATGCTGTAGCATCAAAGAGAAAATATTTATACACTTCCTTAAAGTTAATCCCTAGTAAAGGGTGGGCTGTTGTCTTCCCTTCCACTAAATGGGATTTTAAACAGAATTTCATGTCATTTCATGTGCACAGGAAAATTAGCTCAGACTTCACCACCCAGAGCTTTTTCATGCTTGGCTTTCCTTTCACAAGAAGGTGTCTGGGGGATAGAGGGGGCAAGGGGTAGGGGGTGGGAGGGGAAGGAATATTCCACTACTGTAAAGGGGAGAAAGTGTTTTTGTGGTTATTGAACAAAGTAGTTCATTGCCCTCCTCTCAACATGCTCCATGGCCTCAACATCTCTCTTGTGGTGAGAGGCCCAAAACTGAACACAGTACTCAAGGTACTCAAGGTGTGGCCTCACTACAGCTAAGTACAGGAGCATGATCACCTCCCTGGTCATGCTGACTGCATTATTTCTGATGGCAAACAAGATGCCATTGGCCTTCTTGTCTACCTGAGAACACTGCTGGCTCATGTTTAGTTGACTGTCAACTAACAACACCAGATCCTTTTCCTCCATGCTGCCCAACTCTGCCCCTCCACTCTCCCCCAAATGTTCATGGATTGGTTGTGACCAAAATCCAGGACCTGGCATTTGGTCTTGTTAAAGCTTATATAACTGGCTACAGATTGATCCAGCCTATCCAGATCTCAGATCAACACTTCCTACCAGTTTGTTGTCATCTATATACTTACTGAGGGTGCACTCAATCCTTTCCTCTCATCCAAATTACTGATAAAGACTAAGCAGAGTCAGCCCCAGTTGTGATCTCTGAGAAACACCACTAGTGACCAATTGCCAGCTGAATTTAACTCCACTCATCACCACTCTCAGGGCCTAGCCATCCAAATAGTTGTTTACCCAGTGAGGAGTACATGGCTCAAGTCATGGACTTCCAGCTTCTGCAGGAGAATACCACGGGGAACAGAGTTAAATCTTGGTAGATTATACCCACAGACTTTCTCTCATCTACCAGGCAGGTTGCCTGGTCACAGAAGGAGATCAGTTTGAAAAAATATGACCTGCCTTTCATAAACACACCTAGGCTAAGCCTGATCCCCTGGTTGTCCTGCACATACCACATAATCACACTCAAGATGATACTCTCCATGACCTTCCCTGATACAAAGATCAGGCTGATAGGCCTGTAATTTCCTGGATCCTCTTTCAGACCACTCTTGCAGATGGGTGTCACTTTAGCAAGCACTGTCTGCAATCTCTCCAGATGACCAGGACCACTAGATGGTGGAAAGTGGCTTGGCAATCACTTTCACCAGCTTCCTCAGTACCCTCAGGTGGATTCCATCTGGTCCCATAGAATTGTGATGGTCTAGATGCAGTAGAAGGCCACTAACTGTTTTCTCTTGAATTGTGGGGGTTTATTTACCTCACCATTACTGTCTTCCATCTTAGGGGGCTGAGTAGCCTGAGGATAACTAGCCTGTCTATAAAAGACAGAAGTAAAGAAAGCACTGATGTCTCCAGCCTTTTTCTCATCCTTAGTGATGACGTTCTCTGCCTCATTCAGTAATGTCAGGAGATTTTCCTTAGCCTTACTCTTGCTATTGACATCCTCATACGCTTTTTGAGCATCCTGATTCTTCTTTCAAATACCACCTCCCCCACCCCCCACCCCTCCTGGAGAAACTATTCCATCTATGATGATGTAGGTACTTATGCATATTGTACCATATATGAAACTGCTGGAAAACACTGCAAAGTGTGGAAGTGTGGAAACTCCCTAGCTTTTTGAATGGAGAGATGTGACACTGTCTTCAAACAGTATCCTTTTTTTTCAGTGGCCAAAGTGCTTTAGTATGCATCCCAGTGTTTTATATTTAAGCAAATGATTTGCACAATTGCTTGTATTGTGTGACATCATATTGCATGTAATATTTAAAATAGTCCATATTTCAAACGAATCTTTTGAAGAAGAACCACAAAATTCCACCCTGTGTTATCACAGAAGTATCTGTGAAATTGTAAGGCTCTGATTTTTGTAGATTTTTTTTTGTTCAGAATACACTTTCACTGTTGCTTATTAACTTTCTGCCACTTTGTAACTCACTGCGAATGTAACTCTAGTTACAAACTGTGGGTTTTGCCCTGTTTCTAGTCCTGCAGTCTTCCTCCAGACTCAGCCCAGTTATCTAATGGTTGGACCTGATGACCTTAGAGGTCTTAAACTTAAGTGATTCTATGATTCGCAGACTGAATAGGTAGGTTTTTGCTTATATTCTTGCACTAAAAGGAGACAAAAGTGGCACAGAAAGTTGTCTCCAGTCCATTATTTCCATATTTGAAGATGAGGTTCTCAATTGGGATCTGCCCAATATTGGGTATACACATTTATTTAGGCCACAGCTAGAAATTAAAGCCGAATGGAGGCTATTTAGGATCTAGAAATAAGGAAGCACTTGGCCTATGTGAAACTTGATCTTTAGCGTTCAGAAACTCGTTATAGTGTGGAAATACATGTAACTGTAAGCAAGGGTTCCATAGAACAATAGCAGATGCTATACTGTAACACTGATTTCAGCAAAGCCTTGAGTGACCAGCCACGAATCAGTAATTCATGCTGCTGCTTATGTTCTGCTGCAGTGTATCCTCCAGCATGAAGCTGGCAGCCACATTGAGCAGCAGAGCTGTCACAATCTGGCATCTCCAAAGAAAGCTTTACTGCAGAAAGACGGGCAACGGGAAAGGCCCAGTCAAGTCCCGCGGCTCTGAGGCTCGGTCGAGGCAGGTCCTATCCGGAGTGTCTCTGAAAGACGCTGGGTGGGGGGAAAATGGGGTGTGTGAGGAGAGGTCCGCGAATAACCGTGGCAGGAATCGAGGATGGAACCCGGTGCAACGAGTATGAATGCGAAGTGGCTGAGCACCCTCGGGAGCCCTGGCTATAGGAGCATACTCGGGAGAGTCCGAGATGGCGGCTGGGTGTTTTGGGACTAAGGGTGTCAGCAACACACAGGAGCCGCGACAGTACTGGCTGCCGCCACCTCGGAGTACGCCGACCCCAATACAATCGCGTACTGCACTAAACCGGGCCTTCCCAAAGGCAGGCAGCTGGAGGGGGAAGAGCACGGAGAGAGGAGGAGGGGCTCGTCAGAAGTAGCCAGGAGAGGGCGGGGGTTGGGAAGGAGAGGCTGAATCTTGGAGAAAGGGAGAGCAGCAGATACTGGTAAGCAAAATAAAGACAGAGAGGGAATGTGCGCGGGGAGAGGGGGAAAATGTTCCCAGAGGAGGGCTAGGAGGAAGGCGCAAGGATTGGGACTGCTCGCAGGTGTCAGACTTCTTGAAAACATCTGTCGGCTGTGCCTGGGGCCCAGGGACAAAGCGGCAGCGGGAGTGGAGCAGGAACAATCCAGTACTGGCTCAGAGAGATGGTGTAATTTACACGGTGAAAATGGTCTTTGTCTAACTTTTCTGTTGTCAGGAAGCCGCTCTTTACAGCTCTGGTGGGAAGGGCTTCTTTGAAAACTGCTTGAGTAATTCTGGGGTGTAAAGAGGATGTTGCTGAAGACGTACCAAAGACATTGTGGCGGGCGAGCAGGCCAGCGGCAGAGGATGTAAGCCTGTCGGAAGAAATCGGAGGAAGAGAGCCGCGGTCTCGAGTATCGTCGGGTCTCTGCCGTTCGAGGGGGTAAAGGGGTGGGGCGAGAGAACAAACGAGGTACTAAAGAATGGGATTCAAACTCTTAAAATTGTACGGCTTTTTTCCCTCCCTTCCTGGTATTTGATTATCAAAGGCTGTGTTAGTGGGGCTCGGAGTGCACAGAGAGACCCTCCCCCAAGCTCATTTCTCATGTCTGTTGCCGTGTGCAGGCAAGGAGAGAAAAGCTGCCTGAAATGATGTCACAGTTCCTCTGCTCACAGAAAGTGCTATCAAAATCAGATACTTTTCAAACACGCATGGTTGGTTTTGTCTCATTCCGTGTGGTTTTGTTGCTCTGGTCCTTTTCCCCTTCTCTGTCTTGTTTAAGAGCCATAATTAAATGCTGCCTTAGAAGAGTTTGAATCAGGGAGGCAGGGATAGATTTATACTGATATAGATTCCTGATTATAGTGGATCAACATTGGAAGACTTTGTGGCCTTTTCTGTGGATAGCATTGTTTAATACTCCTGTGGGAGACAGTAGGCTGTTTGTGTCAGAGGAAAGCCATTCTACTTTATTCTTCAAGATGCTGAAAAGTTACTATTTCTCATATTAAACTGTGGTGTGGGAAGGACTGTTGCTGTGTTAGGTAATTTGAATTTGCCTTTCATGGATCCACTGAGATGATTTCACTGTCTCTGAAGTCTCATTTGCTGCTACTCATTTGGTTGAATAGAGGACTAAATTTCACCTGCCTTTCCAACAAGTTACAGAAATAAGAAATTCGAGATGGTGAAGCATATCTCCCAAGGGGTATTGTCCATTAATAATGATATCAACTCATGCAGATTGATAAGGAAGGAGAATGAGAGGGTAAGTGGAAGGAACAAAGTCAAGTCAGAGGAAAAGAATACTTTCAACCTTTTGTTACTTACAGAAATGCTGCCTCAGCGAGGGCATGCAAGAGTTTCCCTTCTTCCCTGCAGTGTAGTTGCTAATAGTAAACATGCAGTCTGGATTTGGATGAATCTCTTGTTTAGTCACAGCGGATCCACCTGCCCTGAGCCATTAGCATAAGATCATATAACTGTTTTTAGGGCTTTCTTCATTCCCAGTTTGAGATCACTCCAATGCCAAAGTGTTTTGAAGTAAAAAATACAGCTGACCGATGAAGGAAGAGATATTTATCAATCTAATAATAGTTTTTCTTAGATGCTACCTTATCTCTGTGCTGAAAAAGAAAAGTTCTGGGTTTTTTGTTATTGTTGTTTTGGTTTGGTTTGGCTTTTTTAGAATTTAATTCCTTAAATTCAGCCCACATTGCAGCTTCAGCATGCAGGTGACTGCATCCATTCCCATATTGCCTTTTGCATGTATGTGCTCTTAGTCAAATTACACATACAGACTTTTGTTCCTTCTAGTGTATGGATATCTCTATAATCCCTAGATGTTCTTATCCTCTGTTCTGAGTTCTCTTTTATTTGACTTACTCTTAGAGGAACACAGAACAGTAGGTATGGCTGTGTGTTTACTAGTAAAGACAACTACTTCAAGGAACTGGAGCTTGTGTGAAGCAGGATTTCCTCTCTAATCACTGAAACCTTTCAGAAAGGCTTGCTCTCTTGCTTTGTTCTGAGGTTCTCAGATCTTCCAAGCTATTAGCTGCAGTAAGAACACCTTGGGTTATAGAGACTGTTTTTAGAGGGGATTAGTTAAGAAATGTCTTCTCTTTTCTTTTGCTCACGGCTGTCACATTTTCAGCTTTTGTATTTCACTTGCAGGCTGACCCACTGATATCGTGTAAATGCCTTTTTGGGGAAAGGAAATTAGTGGTCCTAAGGAGACAGCAGATTACTGTCCAGTAGATTGCTGATACCTCAGTTGTCAGATAATTGTCTTAGATAGGCATAAAGTCTATACAGATTCACTGTGTACATTTCACTGTGCTCAGGTGCAGCTCTCTTCCCTCTTCTCTCTTGTGATACTACATATGTCATGTGGATAATGAAAATCATATGAGATTGCTATGGTTTCTCACCTCTTAACTTGTGTGTCTCCATTAAGAAAGCGTTGCTTTGCGGCCAGCTCATCCTTCCCTTGAATTTCTGAGACTTACACATGCTCTTCCCCTGGCCTCAGGAATGCTTTCCTCTACAGGTCTGCTCCTGCTAAAACCTGCTTTTCCTTGTTAGGCATGTATGATTCCTTAGTAGCTCCTGTGGGAAAGGTTCTCCTTAAGTCACTGAAAATCAGTGCAATGAACCTTAGGCATACTATTAGCATTTCATGGTTATTGCAGTAGAAGATGCAGGAAGTAGAAACTGGTGTGAATGGTCAAGCTAAATGACTGTGATTTAAGAACCAAAAATGGTAACAATATATACACAACGGGTACTATTGTGAACAATATTTGTGAAGAATATTCCAGAGAGGGTGCTTCCTTTCAAAAACACATAATGAGGTTCTTTTTTGTTTTGGTCTTTTTTCTTCCAGAAATCTGAAAGACATTTCTATGAAGAGAAAAGCTGGTTTAAGCTTTAGGAAGAAACTGAGGAATCTGCTGTAATTTTGTCAGAACTTTCTTTAATGTATTTTTCTTAAACATTCCTTAATATTATACTGCTATTATGTCTTACTGTTTAAAAAAGGAATATCTCTGTTCTGTCAGGAAGCTTTATATCACCTTATAGCAATACAGCTAACATACTTTTCTAGCTGCTAACTCCACAAATTTAACAAGTTTCCAAGTCTTTACAACCTTATTAACAAGCTTCTCTCTGTTAAAACTTGTGCCAGACATCCCTCTTCTCTCCATGTTTGTTCTCTTTGGCAGTGTAATGGACTTTGGGGTATTCATAAGATTATGAATTGAAAGAATTTAGCAAGTGATTCTGTAGATGTGCAGCAGAAAACTAGCTTTCTGCTAAGTGCTTGCAATTGAGCGAGGCAAGCAGACTCCCAAAAGGATAAAAACTTCTTAATTACTCATGTCAGCCACATGTGAGGAGTGAGTCTTACTGCTGAGTAAGAAGATGCCATTATATAATATCACTTTTGTGTTCAGTTTACACTTGTATTTAACAAAGAAAAGAACTACAATAGTGCTTTCTCCTGAGAGGCATGTCTTGTGCTTTGATGAAGTATTCTTCTGCCATTAGGAACAGAATTTTTTAAATGCACTATTGATGTTTTAAGTTACTTTAACATTTTGGGTTCGGTTTTTGTGCATGTGTATTTTGTTTTTAAAGTGTTTATTCTATGAAGGAACTGACACGTAGTTATTTGTGTGTGTGCTGATTGTTTTTGTTTGTTTGGTTATGATACAAAATGCTTTGTTTTGTCCTAAGAGAAAAGTATCCTTGGAGCAGGCTAATGCTCCTGGAAGGGAGCTGATATTTGGTGGAGCTCTGGAGACCACATTAGAGCTTGGGAATCACCTTACCTTGTCAGTTTTCCATGCTTCCAGAAGCTTCTGTACTCTGCTACTCAGGGCTTGTTTGCCAAGAAAATGGTTATTCAGTTGTTTCATGTGCACATTTGTATATACTTATGTACATACATGTGCCCATGTGCATGCACATGCACAACTGCACTTAATGAGGAGAATACAAGTGCTATCTTGGGACTCGAGAACTTGCTGGATAGAGTCAGCCTCTCCAGTCTGAAAACTGATGCTTTCCAATTGAAGGTTAGATCCTTAAGGCCTTGATTCACCTTAGGATGGAAATTCTTGCCTGTCCAGACCTGTGGATCAAAGCATCCATGACTTCATTTTCAGACAGTCTTTGTTTTGTTTTGTTTCCCCAGGCTTACCATGTAAATGATTCCTCTGCTGATTCTGGAGTTTATAAGTACAGACTTTCTCTGTGTCATGTCTGTGGAAAATATTATGTATGTTTAAATCATGTAATTAAACCCTAGAAGAAGAGACAGAGGATTACTATTTTTTTTTCTTTTATTTTTTTCCCCCGTTTTAGTAAGCTTTTGATTTTGAAAGGTAAAATGTGACATACTGGTGTACTTCCAAATTCTGTAAAGCTTTCGAATCTCCCTAAATGACACGATTTTTCCCACTTAATACAAAACACACACAAGATATGAATGTATTTGGACCCATTGACCACTTCAGGTTCTCACAGATCCTGAGGATATCTACAAATGGAACCAGGGTTCCTTGGCAGAACTGTTTTTTCCTCCTAATTATTCTTTAAGAAGATGGAATGTCACAAAGGATATCACTGCAGAGATTTATTGACAGGTTTTGAAATGAAGTTATTCGATTTGGAAATTCAAGCTTTGGACTGCTTATAAAAGTTGAACTTCCAAATGTTCCTATACTCATAGCTTAGCTCAATTTAATCTCAGCAAACAGGATCACAAATACTTTCTGTACTAAGGAAGATAATTGGAATTACTTCTGGGCTTTGAGCCAGGGAGAATTGCTGCTGGAAGTACAGCAAGATTGGGATGCTTTCTTGCAGTTTTCTCCCAGACAGTCCCTTCCCATTCTAATGCCAGTAGGCCTTGAGCTAGTGCCAGCAGCAATGGGAATGCAAATGTACTGGCATTTTCACTTTTCAGTGACTTTACTAATCCTTCTTGGAACATGTGTTGTTCGTAAAAGGGCCATCACTGTAGTATCAGGAATTCTGTTGAGGAATGTTCAATTAATTACTAGTACAGCAAGTACCTTACTGGCCTTCTCCTCTAGTACCTCCCTAAACATACTCTGGGACTTAGCAGTGTAGCATAACTTGATAACAAATTGTGTTGACCTACGTATAAATAAGTGGTCTGTTCAGATCTAACTGATAAACAGAGACTTGACAGAGGGAATTTTCTGTAGGTTGCATGTGTCTTAGTGTTGTGCTCTGCTAGGACATACAAACCTGAGAGTCAGATGCTGAAAAGTAATTAGTTTTCTTTTTGTGCTTTACTATAGCATCATTTTGCTCAGGGCCTCAGGCTGTTTACCAAGAAGACATTTTTTGCAACAGCATGGGAATGATGCACGTACCTTGTGCTTTTTGTTTCAGTTAAAATTCTTCCAAACTTTGACTGAATGAATCGTGCTGACAATTGCTTGTTTCTCATGGATGGTTTTACTGAGCTAGAATTTGTTATGAATGCTGCAGGTTCCTGCAGCTCAGGAACCAAAACAGTGACTAAGTACATATTGCTTGGAGAGAGGGATTTAAAAATTGTTTTCTACATACTTTTTATTTTAAAACCCTTATTACCCCTGAAAATGTGTGTGTCAAGGTGAAGGTAGGGTGTAATTCAAATTAATTAGCCTTTGGAAACAGAGGGAAAATAAAATATTCAGTTATTTGAAAAAAGGAATTAAGCTAAAGCATGTTTTTCTTCTGTCTTTGTTAAAGCAGCAGCTGAACAACTCTAATTTAAAGGATCAGAATTGAGTTGTTACGCCTGTCTCCTTCTCTTGGCTGATAGCGTATGCAGTATACTATATACAAAACTATAGTGTACAGTATTATAAAATACTGTAGGGACAAAAATCAGAGTGTTAAGCAGGAACTTGCCCTAAAAAAATTCTTTTAAATGAGCCTTTAGAGGATTATTTTGAAAAAAGCTATTCTTTTTTTTTTCTTCCCCCAATATAATAGGAGATCAGCCCAATGCTATTTTTCTGATGCCTCTGAACCTGTGGTGTTTAAATTGGACTATCCCTGACTTTGTGGCAGAGATGTAAATACACATGCACAGTTTGCATTTGATCATATGAACTTCTGTGCTAGGGCACTGATGAACTGAGAGCTCGGTGGAGAACAACAGAAATGATTATACGACTGTAGGGATATTTTTCTGTGTTATTAAAAAGTACTAGCTTAATGATAACAAAAAAAAAAGGGGGGGGTGGGGGGGGCTTACTCCACTGTATCTGTAATACCTGGGAGATAATTTATAGGATCCTAGTGTGATGTTAAAGTAATCTGGCTGGCTCAAATTGCCTGAAGTAGATGACTTCAAATTCAGTATTAAGATACGTTTTCTTCCATCAGAGGAGTAGTGGAAGCACCACTGCTTGTTTCATTTAAAAACAAAACAAAAACAACCTTCCCCCCACAAAAGAAACAAACAAAAAAATAACCAAAAATCATACCTAACAAAACTCAAAGGAACATAAGAATTTGGTTTTGATTGTGGGCAGTAGACCAGAAGTCATAAAATAAAGATGCCCTTCCCCTCTGTTTGGTTCTTATTATCAGAATCTCTCCAGAAAGTGGAGAAGGGAGACAGCCTTTCTGGAGAGAACCAGAGACCAGTACCTGAGGAGAGGAAGTGGTGTATTGTCCTTGCTTTATTTCAAGTGTAATCCTTTGGTTTTGATGTTGAACATGACTGTATTAAGAGTAATGAGCCCCAGTATCAATTCAAATAAGCCTTTGAGACCCAGAGAAGCCAGGATGAGCTCTGAGGTTTACATTTTATTCCTTTCTTCTCTGTCACTAAAAATAGCACAACCATGCCTTCATTTTTCCTCTTAGAATTTTTTCTGTTCTTGTGAAGTATTAGTGACACATAATGTTCCTTTTTCTTGAGGCTGGAAACAACGAACTGGAAATGTAGGATGGAGGAGGAGGAGGGAAGGACCTGACAATAGATTTTATTGCTCTGCCAGTGGCAAGTTTAGATTTTTGGTGGGGCTCTCTAACTTGCCTTCAAGGCACATCACTCCCTGTGGTGTTTCGCTCAACTCAGCAAATTGTTCCACCCAGCCATTCATTTTCAGGTCATCTCTTATCTTCTTTGCAACATAAATCTCTTCTTCAAGCTGCCATTTCTGCCTCACTGCTCTCTCATCTGTCTTCTAAACAAGAGCTGACTTTGGGCAACCAGATCAAAATCAAAGGAGGAGCCTAGTCTGAGCCTTGAATTGGCATTTATTTATACTACTGTCCTGTAATAAATATCTGCATATCATTTATAAAAGATTTAATCTAAGAAGTAGTGTTAAAGTAAGACATTTTTGTACTTGAAGGGGACAGTTATATTCTATGTTCTTTCTGCTGGTTTCAGTCATTTTAACACTTGAGACCAAGGTACCAGAGAGAAGAGGGGACTGAGTGTGAATGAAGATGCTGGACAAGGAAACTGGAACAGGAGAGAGATAAACTGAAGCAATTTTCTTAGCTAAATTCTAGCTTCATAATCCCTGACTTTGTGTTCTTATTTTGCCTGGAGGGATTGCTACCAAGATAGCTTTTTGGTTGTATGTTACATTTTCATCCAAAAATAATAAGGTATAGACTGAATTCAGTGTTGGTGCACAGTTCTGGGGAGAATGTCCTGTATAATATAGGATTACTATGTAGTGCTTTGATGCCTGATAGGAATATGAAGCTACTCATGCTACTGGTGGAAAAGACCAAATTCCTATCTTGGCAAACAGTGGTCATATACAAGCCATTTTCTCTGTTTCCTGGTTTTGTGTGTGTATTTCCGTATCCTACACTTTAATCCATGTGCTGCAACTAAAGCCTATAAATTGTGTAGCCTGTTAATGCAGTCAAAAAAATAAAAGTGAATTAATATGACTGAAGATAACATTTATTTCCTAGTTCCACGCTTATAGATCTATAATTAGAGAACTTACCTTTGCAGTAGGAAATATAGGGGTATAACTGGACAAAAGCCAGCTGGCAATTGTGTGTAGTGGAGCTGGAGAAGGTTTGGACAGCAACAACAAAAGTGATGTGAGTATGCTTCACTGTTACTTTTGCCTTGCTGTGTTTTACAAAGAAGCGTTCTGCTTGTTTCTCTTAACAGGAATAAAAATGATGATAAATAATGCTAATATTTAAATAACTTTTATAAGTAAGAGTAGTCTGTGTCTGCAAATGCTTGCAGACAATGGTTTGAGATCCAATCTGTTTCACATATCAAAGCCATGAGACAGATTAATTGTAACTAATTTTTTCCATTTTAACCCTTAAATCGTGAAGTATGTTATCTGAAAACCCAAAGCTGCATCATCGGAGCCAGAAGAGAGAGATTTCTAGGTTTATAAAAACCAGCGCTCAGATGAGGATGCTTTAATATTAGTTCTTTCTGTAGTCATTTTCGAAAGGTCAGTTCCTCTCATGGAGCAAAAGAAAATTTCAAAATGCAGGAAATTTCCATAGAATGTGATTTATTTATTTATTTATTTTAAATAACAGTTATCTGTGATGATGCTGTCTCGTAATGTACAACATATATTTGATTACTGTGAAAATGAATGGTGTGCATTTTCTGCCTGTGCCAAATGTTCCTTGCTGTAAAGCCCTCATAAAGTGAAATCAGAGGTGAAACAGTGAATACATTTTAAAATCATTTACTGTAGATATTAAATATTTACATATTTGTGTATAGATTTTGGTTTACATATAGCCCTATGTGGCATGCTTGGGAATATTCTTAACTGAAAATTGGAAAGAGCGTTAGGATAAAATATCCCTTTCCTTAGTCTTCTAAGCTTTCATTATCCATGTCTTACTTTCATAAGACCACTAGCTTCCCCTCACCCAGCCCTTCAGGGTCTTGATTTCCTTTCCAGCATCACGGTAGTGCCCTTAAGGCCCTTTTGCAGCTCTGTGCTTAGTTTGTCCATGCAGATTTGCAGATGATCTCCCAGACTGGGCTGAAAATGTCGAGGTTATTAGTCTGATTTGTGGCATTGTTCATCTTGCTTTTACTAACACTGTGGCTGGCATCTTTGTTATTTTTCCATCCACTAGGAATCAGAGCTTGGTATATAATAGAACATTAATTTCAGATGCAAATGAGACATGATCAGAATTAATGAAAAGATGAGAACATGGTTTTATGGACACATTTAGACATCCTTGGCTTTAATACTATTCGTGATAAAGGTTAATTTCTGTTCAGAAATATTTTTGCTCAAATAGGCTTGCTCAATTATTTTTATCCCAAAGAGAGACAGAGAAGAGCTTTCTTTATTTGAATACAGGGAGAGTCTGCTGGGGGCATATTCCCATATGGTCTCTCAAACTGTCAGAGAAGGCAGCCTCTTCTTTTATCCTTTCTTCCTGACCGCGTTATCCCTCCTCCCTCCCTTACTGGCTGAAATTAGGTTACAGACTTCCTGGTCTGCATGTTCCCCCTTGTATGCGACTCCCCAGTGCATCATACATCAAATGTATAACTGACTCCAACTTTACAGTACCCAGGGCAAAGAAGTTAATATTAGTTAGCCTATTAAGCCTGTGTATTAAGTCCAAGTTCGTAAGTTCAGGTTGTCAGTCGACCTTTGTAACTGAAGCCTTATTGGGTCAGTGTATACCAAGTGGAGAGGAATTTGTAAGCTTCTGCACGACTTGTGGGCAAGGGCACCTTGTTTGCAAGACTCTTTTATCTCATTTTCCATGTCTTTTTTTTTCTTCCAATGCCAAAATTGTATGCATCTTTCTCTTTAATTTTATTTTTTTTAGATTTGTCCTTATAAATTGTAGGTGTCGTTACTTTAAAATTATAATGAAACTTGAAGCAATTACTTAAAATTATTTTTTGTCAGTTGTACAAGAGAAAGAAAGGCTGACTTTTTTTTTCAGAGAACTTAAACCACTGCAGAATTTTTCACCTAGAAGTTTTTGATACAGCCACTCTCAGGGATACCCAATGTCAAATCCCCTAAACCTAAAATTCTTTGCTAAGGATTCTGGAAATAAGATCTTCTATGTCGGGCTACAAAAAGGTTTTATTCTGTTCTTGAGAAGCTGAAAATTATCTATTTTTGTCACTTCAAAACTGTATATCCTTCTTTTATACAGATAAAAAGGATACCTGTAAAAGCTAAGAACTGAAATTGGAAGATAGATTGTATGTCCACATACATAGAAATGTGTTGCAAGGGACTGTTCATACTAAAGGAAGTTTCCTGAGAAACATTAGAGTAAAACTGATTATAAGAGTACAATAGAATCATACTTACTTATTTTGATGTTCTTTCTTCTTTTTGCAATCTCTTATTGTGTGAAAAATCAACTGAAATAACCTCTGTGTCATTCCAATTCCTGTTATTTTTAGGAAAGTTTATATCAGACAACTTGAGTGGTAATATACATTCTATAGTGTGTTTAATAGAATAAATCTGAGATTTTGCTTCCAGATGTTAAGTGTTAGAAACTTGAGTATAATTACTAGTGTTTCTTTTAAAACTCATGGTTGGTATGAGACACTTATGAATCACTATAAAAATTGTCAAGTCAGATCCTGGGAGTTGCCAAGAGATCTTATGCAGAAACTGTAACATACATTTTATGGTTCTTACTTCACATTTAATTCAAGTACCTAACAATCAAATAAAGGATCTTTAATTTGTATCTTTAATTTTAAAAGTCCAACTACTGTTTTTTCTTAATTGCAATAATAACAAAATGGATACTAACCTTTTGATAAACATGGTAGAAATATAATGGGAAGGAATGGGAAGAGTTGAAGGAAACTCAAGGCAAAGGCAAACAGATTGAGGTAAGGAAGCCACACGGGGGTGACAGGTAAAGGTGTGAAATATAGCCAGGTAATGAGAAAATAAATTTAAAGGAAAATACTGTGGTTAGCTAAAAAATGTGCCAGTTCTGAGTATGGGACAGGTTGAAAGACTGCATGCACAGACAGTTCCCCCAATAATTTTAGGCTGCATGGCTTACCAGGAGTTTAGCTGTCCATAGTTCTCCTTTCTTAAGCAGCTAAATATTTATCTGTGCTGCTGTATGTGCCCTGGTGATTAATTTTGTAGAAAATCACAGTAAATTCATAATTTTAAGACCCTTGGTAGTAAATTATGTGCTTTTCTACACTCATTCAGTTCTATTTGAGGTACAGAAAGATTTCTGTGAGTAACAGTTAATGTAATTATGCTTAAAGAAAGAAGGTAGTCGGCATTATGTCATGTACAAAGTGCTGCAGATGTTGAGTGACAGCTCTTCATGACAGCATTGTAAGCTGAGTGGATAAGCTTTATCTTGGTAAGGTGCATGACCATAGTTGCAAGGGTATCTTGGTGTAAAAGAAGTAGAAGAAAATTGGGGGTGAGGGCGGGGGTGGAAGGCCTCTGATTTGATGTATGGCGCTATCATGATTTCCCATTTAACATGAATGGGAAGGATTATTAACTCCTAAACATGATGAATCAGTGCGCAAACTATAAATTAATTGCTGAGGTAGTATAGTAACTCTCCTATCGATTGTGCTCATTTATCTCCACTGAGAGATAATATGTAGTTAGAAGTCACAGCACAAATCATGAAAAAGGAGGAAAGATTATGCTAGCACAGATGTTAAAATACATTTATTTTGCATCTAGATGCTTTGCATGAGGAAGAAGTACGAGGGGCATTTGTTGAATTAAGTGTAGTATAGGGAAACTATACTCATGTGTAGGCCCAGAGAACCCAGTTAGCCAAAGAAGGAAAAAAAAAAAAAAAAAAAAAAAAAAAAAAGAAGCAGCAGCATTTTTTCAGTGGGACAAAACAATATGATCTGGAGAAGTTCTTAGAACAATCAGGAACAATGAGAACAGAAATAAATAAGTAATAAATATGGCATTGTAAGGCTTTCATCTCCTACTAGTAGGTCCATTTAAAATACATAGAAGTCCTCTTTTGCACAAGGATAGGTATATTTTCAAATCTGTTGCTGTTGAAGTGAGCATACAATATCAACAAGTTCAAACCAGAAGTTAGATAAATTTCTATGTTTGCTTACTAAGCTAGTATGTGCTTCAGTAAATGTCTGTCTAAAAATTATAGGTGTAATCAAAAGGATTAGAAAGTGAGGAGTGCACTTTAAAGATCAAATTCAGAAGAACCTGTTGCCAGAGATGAAACAATATGGTGTATGTTTTCTTGGTAGGTCTCAGAGTGCCAGCTAAATCTAGAATAAAAAAACAAAACAATAAAATTCTCAGTCAGTTCTGAGGAAATCCCTCCTAGATTTGTCATGTACATGACTACAACAGAAGGCTATCAGGAGTAATCAACATGGATTCACCAAGGCAAAATCATGCTTGACCAATGTGGTAGGCTTCTGGAATATCAGCAATGGCTGAATACGTAAGAGGAGAGCAGTGGATGTTGTCTACCTTGAGTTCAGCAAGGCTTCTGACACACTTTCCCATAGCAAAACTGTATGTAAGCTTAGGAAGTGTGGGATAGATGAATGGACAGTGAGAACTGCTGTACTGGCATTGCTCAGAGGACTGTGATGAGCAGCAGAGTCTAGTTGGCAGGCTTATAGCTCTTGGTGTTCCTCAGAGGTTGCTGCTGGATCCAGTCTTGTTTGACATATTTGTCAGTGACCTGAATGAATGCTTCGAATGTATTGACAGCAAATTTGCTGATGATACAAAGCTGGGAGAAGTGGCTAGCATGCTAGAAGGCTGTGCAAACAGCACAGTGAGACCTGGAGAAACTAGAGAGTTGGTCAAAAAGGAACTTTATGAGGTTCAAGGGGGGCAAATGAAGAGTCCTTCACCTGGTGAGGAATAACTCCACACATCAGTACACTTTAGGGGATGACCTGCTGGAAAGGAGCTCTACAGAGAAGAACCTGGGTGTCCTAGTGGAAAACAGAATCCTGGGATGCCTTAAAAAGAGCTAGGCCAGCAGGTTGAGGGAGATTCCCCTTCTCCTCTACTTTGCCCTGGTGAGGCCAGTACTGTTTCCAGCTCTGGGCTCCCCAGTTCAAGAAAGATAGGAAATGACAGGAGAGTGTCCCACAGGGGCCACAAAGATGATTAGGGATATGGAGCATCTTGGGACTTGGGACTGTTTGGTCAGACAGAGAGAAGACTGAGAGGGGATCTTATCAGTGTTTACATATATCTAAAGGGCAGGTGTCAAGAGAATGAGGCCAGGCTCTTTCTAGAGGTGCTCAGTGACAAGACAAGGAGCAACAGGTACAAACTGGAACATAGGAAGTTCTATCTTAACATGAGGAAAGACTTTTTTCCTTTGAGGATGACAGAGCACAGAAATAAGCTGTCTAGAGAGACAGTAAAGCCTCCTTCTCTGGAGATATTAAAAACCCATCTGGATGCTTTTCTCTGCAGTGTACTCTAGGGAACCTGCTCAAGCTGCCAGGTTGAACTAGATGATCTCCAGTGGTCACTTCCAGCTCCTATGACTCTGTGATCACCTTCGTTTGAAGTCCAGACATGTCATGATGTGACTACACTGTGATCGGTGACTACACAAACCTGCTTCTTCTCTAATTAAAACATATGCAGTAGTGGAAGAGAATTTGTAACCAGCGCTAGTCTTATTAGCAACACTAGGTTCCTGTGTCTTTTCAGGTGTTGTTGACAGTGCTTGAAATTTTGTGGGAATCCCTTATCTACATAAAGAAACTGCTGCAGGGATACTGGCTGCATGAAATACTTTGCACTTGCCACTGTTTAGATGCAGATTAAGCAGACAGCAACCATCTCTTACAGAAAGCTTACAATAACAAGCCTATACAAGTGTCACTTGTCCTATTGCTGTCTACTCTATAGTACTGAGCATCATATGCCTGAAGACTGAACTAAGGGTTCTCACTTCAAGTTTAAGTTCAGAGAAAGAGAAATTATACTACTGGCTCTGGCTGATGAGAGTAAAATAGCCTGTAAATATTATCCATTAGGTGTACTCCTTTTTGAATTCCAGACTTTCTAGCCAAAACAGCTTACCTTTGCAGTCTTCTACAGAAGAAGATGCCGGGCAAGAGCTGACTGTGTTATGTAGTCAGAATCTTCTTCTGTTGTATGTACTCCTTGAAATGTTTGGTGTTTTATAGGGATAAATCTTTTAAAGGCATTTGGATCTTCAGAAGCTGTTATGCTTCACACACGCCTTATTATTTTTCAGATCTCTGAAGGAATGGAATGGAATGGAATTGAAGAACGTAGTTAGTTGGGGAGGACCTGCAAAGATCATCAAGTCCAACTGTCTTACCTGTTCTGGGCTAACAAAGTTAAAGCATGTTATTTGCATTATACAAATGCCTCTTGAACTCTGATGGTCATAGGTCATCAACCACTTCTTCTCTAGATAGCCTATTCCAGTGTTTGAGCATCCTCATCATAAATACGTCACAGTCAGTACCTCTCCTGGCACGGTGTTGTGTTATTCTCACAACTTCTCTCATTGGTTACCGTATCTCCTGCTCAGGAAGTTGTAGAGTGCAATGAGGTAATCTTCTAGCTTCATTTTCCCCAAACTGGATATCTAAGTGCCTTCACCTTCTCCTCATAGGACATGTTTTTCAATCTTTTTATCAGCTTTGTATCATCTTCTGGATGCTTTTAAGTATCTTATTATATTTTTTTAATATTGTGGAACTTAGAACTGCACACAGTATTCAAGGTGAGGTCACAACAGCACTAAATGTAGTAGGAGAATCATCTCTTTTGACTGGTGATTCTCCACTTCTGGATCTGCTGTGTTTAGCACATCTGCTGACTCATGTATGTTCCACATACATTGTCTTTAAAAAGTGGCTCACTATGGCCTATTAAGCAATGGAAATCTTTCATATTGGGGAAAAGTGGATGGAAGCGACAAAGGTTTCAGTGATGAAACTGATGGTAAAAAAAGGGAAGGTGGGCATTATACCACTGAGCATGCCCAAAGGGACGTCATACCTAAGAGACCCTGAAAAAGTGAATATGTGTACACCAATGCACTGCATATGTATGTCTTAATTGTTTAAATGTAGAATCTGAACTCTGAGAGGATTCACTTGCTTCTCAAGTCACCTGGTGCGTATCTTGAAGACCAAAGGAAGGTAGCTCTCTAACGCCACATAAGAGTTAGAGTTTTCTTCACAGATTTTGGATGATACTAGGAGGGTTTTCTGATCATTCTGCCTGAAATTTTCTCCTTTTTAGTTTTACCGTGTGATGTTTTTCTTCTGTGGTGTTAACAAGATCCCTAAACTAATACATAGCAACTACATTACCTCCATCTCCTTGTGTAATCTTCACTTCTACTCAGTCATGTGTAACCAATTTTCTTTTTCTTCATAAGTAACTTCCTTGAATCAAAGTTTTTTTCTTCCCTTCAGTTTCATATATTTATTTATTTTTTTTCTGATGCTCAGGATAATTCTGGTTTGGTATTTTGAGTTCTCAATAGGGGTAATACAGGAGAGAACTATCCCATTTCGTATGGTAATTTCTGTTCATCTCTAACAAAGCAAATCAAATTTCACTCTACTGCCTGGTCTCATACTTTCCAGGCTGCTTCTCTTCCACTCCAAAACTATTTAATCTCCACTTTGCTGGATTTTCAGGTAATTTTATTGAGCCTACCCTTTTTAATTACAACTCTTCTCTATTTCAGCTGAGCTACTATCATAGTATCATAGTATTGTGCGAGTTGGACTACTAACCCATTTCTAACTAAGCTACTAACCCATTTCTTATTTGTACTGCTTGATGTGTATTTTTTTCTCTTTCTTTCCCTAGCCATGCTTCACTGTCTCACTGAAGTATTTTCAGTGTTCTGCACAAAGAGCATCTAAAGAAACAAAACATACTGTTCTTTGCATGCAACCTACATGCTACCATGATACTTCACTGATGGATCAAGAATTGGGCAGATAGATAGGGCCAGAAACACTTTCCTTAGTTAAATTATTGTACTGGATTGATGTAACACAGTCTTGGATTAGGCTCCATGCTCTTCCACACTCTGAGAGCACCTTGATGTCAGGTTCTTAATAACAGAGTTGTCATGTTTTTTTTTGTTTACCTGTTTTTTTCTTATATAATAAATCAGTAATGCAGGCTTGCTATTTGACCTAAAAATCACTGTGCTTGCTTCCTGACTAATGACACATTTATAGGAAAAAATGCCATCCATCTTCAGTACTGTTGTATAGCAAGATGTTTACACAGATGCATTCCTGCTTATGAAATTCTATGGTGAATTATGTCAACAGTGCAGATTTGTGTTGTCATAAATGATAAAAACTCTTCTACCATGGTTACTGCCGAAGACAAAGTGTAATTATTATAGGAGGTGGAATTTGGCAACAGTGCAGAGGAATTGGAATGGGAACCTTCTAAAGGACATTGCCACAGATGTAAATGGTTAAGACTCAAATAAGAATACACTGTAAACTGTGGCGCAAGTTAACACTGATCTAGGAAATCCACTCTTGCTGATGCCATTATCTCAGAATTTGTTTACTGGAAGCATACAAAACAACTGAGAATGAAGGGTGATGGGTGGGGGGTATGCAAATATGGTGCATACTGGGTCTTTGCTACTCTCTTTCCCGTAGCTCAGTAGTAAATGATACAGTAAGTGTGTGTCAGGTCTGTCTTATTGTCTGAATGAGGAGCTCCAAGGTACGGTTTAGTGTTTTGCTGTAGCTACAGTAATGGGAGGACGGTTAGACTGGATGATCTTGTTGGTCCTATCCAATCTTTTGATTCTATGATTGTGATTTCTGTTTCCATCTTCTGTCTTTTCTAACCAGTATTTCAGTGTGAAGGTCTCTGTGCTTTGACTTGGTGTCAGAGGTTTATAAGCTGGTTCCAAAGCACTCCAAGCATCCTCTGAACAATTCAAGTGAGTGGTGTGTGTTTATTGGATATGTTGGAGTCTACAGAGCATCCTCATGGATTCTAATGCTGACATCAGTGCAAGAAGAGTATTAGGAATGGATTGGCTCTGGATGGTCTGCTTCTTTCATCTAGTCACTTCACTAGAAGGTAAGAATCAGTTTTACATAATTAAGAGAACTTTCTTTAGAGGGAAAAAAAGTGTTTTCAGGATGTTTGTTCTAGTAAAGATAATCAAGAAAGACATGTGTTTAATGATCATGATGGCTGATCACTGCCTCCTGAGATATAAAGAAGTATTCATATTGATTCTAGAGGAAAGGGCAATATTGTATCTAGAGAGAAAGACAACCACTCATATGAAAAACTAGTCTCATTAGTGAGTATTTCTACTGGCTACCTCAGAATTAACAGTCTCAAATAATGAACTTACTTGCCCCAGGAATAAGCTGATTGTTCATGCTTTGTGTGTATTTTATTCTTGCGTTCCTGTTCTTGCAGCATGTTTGTGAAGTAGTCCCTAAAGATTTATACTGTTCTACAGATGTCACAGAATTATCTCTAGATCTGTCTCTGTCCATGACAGGTGTACAGCAGACCCACAGGCTCAGAAAAGACAAAAAGAGAGAGAAGTGAAGTGTTCACAGTTCATGTGCTGGTCTGGCCTGGTACCATTACTAATGAAGCAGGGGACCCACAGACCTATGTTCCACAAGAGGGGAAAAGGGGGAAGGGTGGGGAAATAGTAGATGGATCTAAAAACAGAAGTGGTAACAATCTGAGGATGAACGTTAATTTACTAAATATGATATCAGATTGCAAGATAACACAACACAATTGGAACTGAGGTCAACAAATCAAATAAAATGAGAGAGTGGTGTCCAAACTGAAGGCCTCACTCTAAAGCTGCAGGCAAAAAGCAGCAAGGCACCATGCGCTTCTTGGCAGCAAAGAGAGAAATACTTCTGAGCTGCCAGGAGCTCCACCGCTCTTCCTCTTCAGAATGCAGCCCTCTCATCCCCCTCTCCCCTGAGAACCAAGCACCCAGAAACAGTGGTCCATGGAACAAGAACTCTTCAACTCCCAGTCCTTCACATGATGCTATGATGTGGAATACTAACAACAAAAGCTAAAAGTACAAAACCACAACAACAGGGCAATATCCACAGTTGGCTGAAATCAGGAATTCTTGCCCTTTCTGTCTGAACTATTTGTGTCATATAATAGACATGGAGAGAATGCTTTGCATTAACAAGAAGAGGTAGCCTGTGTTAAGCCAGCAGAAAAAGTGACAAAAGGAGAAAGTGATGAGAAGACAGAAAAGTCAGGAAAGGGAGGAAAAAAGCTAAGAAAAGAGGAGAAGAAAGAATAGATAATAGGAGGGAGGACTGAACAGGAGATATGTCAGCTATGGGAGCAAGATGTAGAAAGTCAGAGGTAGGTTTTTAAAAATCCTATTTGTCTCAAGAAGTATCCTTGCAGCTACATGTGCTCACTGAACTGCACTGCATTATGATGAATGCTCATCTCTCTCACACATGAAAGCTTCTGAAAAATGAGAGGAATCAAAGGGAGACAAGGAAGGAAAGACTGGAGGGACAGAAAGGAGTGCAGTGGAAATCTAAGAAACAGCCAGTGAAAAATGGAAAGAAAAAATGTTTGTTTTTTTCCTTACAGTGAAGAGGAAATCTTGCTAAATTATTCTGTCATTTAACAGAAGCAGCAGGGAATGAGGGGGAAATTCAGAGAGGGAATAATTAACATAACAATATAACAAATCCTTAAATATTTGACACTGTTCATGACTGATTTTTTTACATGATTTTAAGATGTACAGTAAGTGGTGTTATATGCTTATGTAACTGGTGGAGGGAACTGAGGTACAGAAGGCAGGGGAAATGTCTAGAAGTAACTCAGTGATGTGTATAAGAACATTTTCAGAGTCTCTCCTGCAATCTTTGTCATGAAAGACTTTAGAAAATACTGTGTGATACAACTTCACAGATCACGTGATAGAATAGGGCAGTTAAGAAGTGCAGCTGTCCATAAGCTGAAGTACAACCAGTCAGGTTAAGACAAAATCTTATGTTGTGACAGTATTATGTTGTCCTGGGATCATGCTCCAAGACTAATTTGTGTCACAGATATATTTCTGTTGTGGTCAAAAGTTGAATAATTATGCACTAGTGGAAGGAAAGTAAATGATGATTGCCATGTAAAAAAAAAACACTTTGGTTTATTATAGTTATCCATAAGAAAGAAACAAGGGCCATAAACATTTCGTTGACTTATGATTATATGTAATAGAAACGTGAAACTTCAGACTAGAGATTTAATTTGAGAAATACAAGGAATGTTCATTTTGGTCTTTAAGAAACCTTATAAAAATATTTTAGTATCTAAAATACTCTGAAATACCAACATTCTTGGTGACTGGAAAAAGAGGCAATGTTATATCCATTTTTAAGATGGGTAAAAAGGATGATCCCAGGTACTATGAACCTGGGAGTCCCACCTCTACTGGGCGAAATCATGAAGCAGATCTTCCTGGAAGTTATGCTAAAGCACGTGGAGGACAGTGAGGTAATATGAGAGAACTAGCATGGCTTCAGCAAGGGCAAATTCTGCTTAATCAACCTAATGGCCTTTTATGATGGTGTAACTGCATCAATGGACAATGGAAGAGCCATTGATGTCATCTATTTGGATGTCAGTAAGGCCTTTGACAGTACCTTACAATATCCTCCTGCCCAAATTGGAAAGATATGGATTTGATGAGTGGATTGTTCAATAGATAAAGGACTGGCTGCAGGATTGAATCCAGGGAGTGGTGATCAATGGCACGAGTGCATGGAGATTGGTGATGAGTGGTGTCCCCCAGAGGTCAGTGCTGAGACTGATATTCTTTAATATCTTTATTAATGACACTGACAGTGGGATTGGGTGCACCCTCAGCAAGTTTGTTGATAATGCCAAGCAATAGGGTGCAATCAACACGCTAGAGGGATAGACTGCCATCCATAGGAACCTCGACAAGCTTGAACCTATGTAAAACTTGGGAGATTCAACAAATTCAAAGGCAAGGTCTTGCCCTGAGGTCGAGGCAACATTCACTACCAATACAAACTAGATGATGAAATGACTGTGTACAGCCCTGCCAAAAAAGACCTGAGAGTACTGGTGGATAACAAGCCAGATGTGAGCCATCAGTGTGCCCTCACAGTCCAGAAAGCCAACCATATCCTGGTGTAGGGCAAACGAGGGCATTGATAGAGCCTTTATTTGAGAAATAGGTGCTATAGGAAAAGATATCAAAAGGAGTTAACTCACCCCTCCTGGTAGCAGTTTGGAGAAAGGGCCAACCCGAGGAATATCTATCCAAAATTTTCCAGACATGATTTCTAGAGTAAAAAATAATTTGACTAGCAAGTATGAGGTAAAACTGTTTTGGAAACCAAAGACATTTGTGAACTTGTTATTTCAACTTTATACGATGACTAAGATTGCACAATGTTTCTCATTAAGATTGCATTTTACAATGTCTGTGGTTCCACGAGAGTTTCTGAGATTTTAACCTTGGGAGCATTATTTTTTTTTTTTTTTTAATTGCATACTGGATGATAAAAACATAAATACCAATTTTCCTTGTTTTTGAAAAATCCTGTAATAAAAATACATAGAAATGTTATTTCTATGAGTAGCTACTGATATATGCTTGGTATTTCTCTTTACAGTTTGTCATTTAATATTTCTGGTAAATTACCCTTCCTAATCATAAAAGGGGAGCACAGGCTTTAAAAATAGTCAAAATATTGGATAGTGAATCATAACTTATTAATTAAATAGCTCTTATTAATGCCGACAATTGAATTTTCTGTGAAATACTGGTTTTGTTTTGATTGAGTTATAAATGCTTACAACTGTAAACACAAGCAGAGTTCATTTTGCAGTACCAGAGAAGTGAAGTATTCTGCATGTTAGTGACTGTATTTATTTTACAACAAATGATCCAGATTGCTGAAAGATTGGGCAGTCTTTCTAAATGTCTTCTGGAAGTTCAAGATACAGAGAGGATAATACTGCTGCTTCGGTAATTACTTTTTGTATTAACGTGCCTCCTTAGCAAAAGAGAAATATGGACTGTAAGTTCAAGTATTCTTATTTAATTCTTACTGTACCTTCTCTATATGCTGTCTGACATCTTGGATTGTTTAAAGCACCTCAGTGATTGCTAAAATTGGTTAATACTGAAGTGGAGGAAAACTACTTTTCAAGGGTAATTTTCTGAGTAAAAATGCTTGAGAGAGATGGAATTCACCTCACAAAGCA
This sequence comes from Excalfactoria chinensis, assembly GCF_039878825.1. Lineage (NCBI taxonomy): Eukaryota > Metazoa > Chordata > Aves > Galliformes > Phasianidae > Excalfactoria > Excalfactoria chinensis. The sequence goes on from NC_092825.1 coordinate 72,957,793, forward strand.
AGGCAAAGATGTTTTTTACAATTGGATGGCTAACCTTGTACAGAGGGCTACATTCTAGGGACAATATAGGAGTGAGAGAATAAACAGGAGCCCAGTGAAGAAGTGAATGTCAGAAAACAAAAGGCATAGGGTGATGTGATAGAGAAGGTGTCACAAAATCCACAAAATGGGGTGTCAGCAATATCACCTCCTGTGCTTGCTTGTAGGCAAGGAAATTCCTACATGGCATTGTTATGGAGAAATCCCCCCAACCTTTTCTTGGAACACAGCATGCTGGGGTATCTCTGTTAATTGCCTGTGTACTAATGTACATATTATCTGGAATTAACAAGATGAGTTAGGGATGTGTGTGCTGTTGCAGGGCTATGAACTTGTTGGAATCACAAACTAATGGTGAGGTGTTTCCTATTACTGGAATGTTGAAATGGAGGGATACAGTCTCCCCAGGAAGCACAAGCTGGGAAGACAAGCAGTGGCTGTTACTCTCCATGTGAGAAAGAAGCTGGAGTACTTAGAACACTGCACAGGGATGGATGAGGAGCCAGTTAAGGGTTAGGATTAAAGGGAACACAAGCACAGGTTTGTTTTTTTGCTGTAAGGCATTTGACCAGGAAGAAAAGTAAATGAGGCCCTCAACAGACAGATAACTCATGAGGCTCTGATACTTGTGGGGAGCTTTAAACACCCAGATATTTGTTGGAGGGACAACACAGCAGGACAAGCAAGCTGTGAGGCTCCAGGAGTGCACTGATGATCAGTTCTTCCTGGAAGTAACAGGAATCGATGAGGAAAGGTGTTAGGCTCATATTTGCCAAAAAAGAAGTATGAAGGTCAAAGGCAGCCTTGTTGGCAATTATTATGAGATAGAGGAGTTCAGAGGGCAGGCAGAAAATCAAACTCACAACTCTGAATCTTAGAACAGTAGACTTTGATCTCTTCAAGTACCACCTCGAAAGAATATTGTTGAATAGGGACCTGGGGGGAGGAGGAGGAGCCCAAGAAAGCTGATTAATATTCAAGGATCATCTCCTCCAAGCTCGAAAGCAGTCCATCCCAATGAATAGGAGATTGGGCAGAAACACTAGGAGACCAGAATGAATGTGAGCAAGGAACTCCTGACCAAACTCAAGCACAAGAAGAAAATCTACAGAGAGTGGAAGGAAAAATAACCTGAAAGGAATACAGAGACATTGTCAAGGGAGAAAGCTAGGAAAGCTAAAGCCTTAATAGAATTGAATCTGGCCAAGGTCATCTGAAGACTTTAAGACCCTAGAAGCCCGCAGCTGGACCAATTACCGAAGTAACACCAAGAGGATGAGCGGCAAAATGGCGATTTCTTAAAGCAAACACACACTTATATAAACTATGCTCTTCGTGTATGCCTCTCTAGTACACGTCATCGATCCTTCCAGAAATTAGGGAGGGCCTGTCGCGTGACAGCCCGATATCCCCGTATTTCGCCTAATACAACATCTCCCCCTCCCCATGCTAAGAAAACTTAACCCATTACAATACGCAACACTATAAACCTAACCAATGCTTAAAGCTTATCCTGCATTCTATGGTATTCTATACTCTAATGGACATACCTAAAAAAACTCTATTGAATTATCCGTCTTATTTGCTATACCTTAACATACTATGCATAACCTTAAAATACACTCTTACCATAACTAATATTATATAGTACTCTATATAAACCCTTAACTAAACCTTAACAAACTCTCTATAATATAATCAGTAGCATAAGGCACAACCATGTTATGAAAACACCACCACAACTGTGTGGAGCAAGTGATTGAATAGTCCTCTTTTTGTCAGGAACCTTTCGAGAAGCAATTCTCATCCGTGATGTTTTCCATCCCTCTTCATTCTTCTTACGCCTGATGTATCTTCTCTGTATGGTGAACATCCGTCAAAGTCTTTCTGTCCATATCCTCGATAGCGTCCATCAGCTCATCAGCACACAGCAACATGCACCATCGTTGCATTAACGCGTACTCAATATGTAGTGACTAGGTAATTAGAATCTCAACCTATAGGATAAGAAGATCACACCTTAAGAGATAAGTGAAGTTGCAACCACAGATTAAGTGTGAATCTACTGTTGGCTGAGACCCAACAATTCCAGACTGAATCCCAAAGGTCCCTGCACTTGTTGTTCGAGCGATACTTAATCACTGAGACCAACAGGAGCAGAACAACCTCAGGTACCAGATTCCCCATTGACTGCTCCTGTAAAGAAAGAACTCTTATCCCACTTCCCATAGTCAGTAAAGCGAGAAATGAAGCAGGACCCATTGTGAGTCTTAACGTGACTGGGTAAACCAACCACAGCAACAGCGATTGTCCAATGGTATCGGACTGCAGTCAAGCCAGACCTGACATGCTAAGTGGCCATAATGACAATAGAGGAGGTACTCACAGCAATAACCAACCATTGGCAGGGAGACAAGCAAGGCTCCCAGGTGACATCCATTTGCCAGATCTGCAGCGATCCCAGGCCAATGACAGGTGTGCTGGTAACTTTATCTGCTGTTGCATTACCTGTGGCAAAAAGGCTTGGCACCCCAGAGTGATCACACACACGTAAGGGTGCAACAGGAGCTGTGCGGAAGACCAAGGCCTCTTCCAGAGTTCCAGCAGCCTCTGTACTTGAGAGACCTTCCTGGCCCATCCGGGCCAACTGCTTGACTGCAAAGATGGAATCAGCAACAATGTTAGAGGGTATCATTCGCCAGAGGTGCACTGCAGCTGTTACAGCCATCACCTCAAGCATCTGCACGCTTACCTTTCTGTTTGTGAAGACAGCAGCCTGCCAACTACTGTTGGAATCCTGCCAAACCATCGCCCTGAGACTCTCATGCTGCACAAGCGATCCTTCCATGCAGCTCTGTACGATCTTTTGCCAAACTGCAGCCCTTTCGTTAGACCGATTTTTGGGTTCTTCTGCATCGGATCCCTTTAGCTGACCATACAAGGGTTTCCTCAATCCTGAAGGCATTCCCAAAGCACTCCGAACCCACTGGAGGGTTCCTACCATATTCTGCACATCCCATAGTGTCTTTACATGTGGTTGAATATCAAGACCCACCAGCTGCATTATCTCAGGACTAAACTTATATCTCAAGCACTCTGCTCTAATCCTCCCCTGCATGCCTATACCATGCACAGGGTGAAAGGAATCATCCTGCTCAGCTGCCAACACTCTCCCAAGCTCTGTCATCCACCCTTCTTTCCAGAGTGTGTATTGCACCCACTTGAGAATCACGTATGCGAGGCTTTCAGTGTCATGAGGGAGCACAGGGCCATGCACCGTCAAAGTTTCCACTGTGTTTAAAGCTAGAGGCAAACAAAACTCTCGGCAGCAGCCAGCAGCCCGATGCCGGAAGGCGGAGCGGCTCCGCGCCGGCGAATCGAGCCCCGGTCCCCTGCATGACAGGCAGGCAGCAGGAGCCACAGCGAGCGAACAACTTGCAGCTGCGGGCCCTGTCCCGTTGGTGCAGCGCAGCGAGGGTCGGGCTCCAGTCCGATCAGGCGGCCCGCGGACTGATCGCAGCGGCGAGCTACCCCGCCGCCGCCAGCAGCCGTACCGCAGCCCCCCCCGCGCGGAGGGCAGAGACGGGCCAGACAGATAGCACCACGTTTGCGCTCCCCCCGGGTCTGGAACACGCCTACTTCTCCAACCACTTGAATTAACCGCGCGCCCGCACTCCCCGCCCCCCAATGACAAAGGAGAGGGGTCGAGAGGGGATGATGTCGACTGGAATTCGCCATCTCCCTGTGGGGGTGCAACCAGCGCCGTTAGAGCAGCAGCTGACTGCAACTTTTTTCTCTCTCCGGGAGGTGCAGCTAGCACTGGAGCAGCGACTGGCTGTAATACTTGCTCTCCCTGATCCAATTTCTCAGCTGCTTTTCCCGGCTGGTCCCGGTCAAGTACAAGCCCAAGCGACAAACACGCTTCAACAAGCTTCCCCTCCATCCTGGAGGCTTTAAGAGAACCCAAAATCAGACCCCAGGTCGCAAGCTCTGCAAACGTCTGGGTAGTCTCTGCATGCTCTGCAAGCACATCAGTGAGCGGATCCCATTTACGATAGTCCAGGATCTCGCAGGGTGATGAAAGTTCCCTGTCCCTCTCAAGATAACTAAGTACTGCAGCAATCTCCTTCACAGATGGAGCACTTTCTCCACAGTATTCTTTACAAAGAGAAAACAACACCTCACTGATACGCTCCCTGCTATCACATTTCCCACGTTGCGCAATAACTCCTCCGGCCGACTCATGGGTGGGTGCTGAGGGGCCACATCCCCCCTGGGCGGGCTCCTGTGCTGCCCACATCGAATCACCACCCCCACATCCACGTCCACTATCATACTGGGCGGTGCGATCCACCCCTTTTTGGGAGTGGACACAGCAGCAGGCAGAACCTGACAGTAGGGAAGTACTGCCCACCTCCTCAGATTTCATTGGCTGCACCACGCCTCCCCCATTCGGCTCACCCACTCCCTGCTCATTCTTATCAGGTATGCAGATAACTCCACATTCCTCGGGGGGCTTCCCTCCCCCCTTGTCCCTGAAAAGTTTCAAGGAAGGATATAGGCTCCGAGCAGGATAAGGAGGCGGGAGTAGGGTGTACTCTGGAGCTGACTGGTCTTGCTCAACTTCCTTCTTCGTCATTCTCGAAGGTGAAGCGTTGGGTGGGATCGAGGGGGTCGGCGCCATCTTGGTCCCTTCCGAACCTGCAGAAGAGACAAGACTCCCCCCCGCTTCCAACCCCAGCAGCTTTCTAGCGCGCTGGTATGCAAGCTTCTCCTCCCACGCTGCCTTTAGCGCTTCTAAGATAAATCCCCAGTCCTTGAATTCTGACTCTTTTCGGGCGGCTAGCGTTCCTTGAGATAACGCCGCCGTAATTCCATCCCAGTTGTCGGGATCGTATAAATCAGAGGGGGATACTAATAGCCCTTCTTTCTCCAACAGCAAGAGGACTGCTGTAACCTCCTTCTTAGAAGGAGTCTGCTTTCCACAGCGAAGTTTACAGGCATGAAGAATTACCATGATAATGGCTTCCATGTCGCCCCGGCCCAAATCTCCGGCCGCCTCCGGGCACTTCCCAGACAGCTCCTGGGGGTTCCGAGCGCTCTCTCTCTCTCCCTCTTGACGAAGAATCTTGGCCACAGTCTCTCTGTCCCGGGCTTCTACCACTCACAGCAAGGGGAAGTAAGGTGCCGCTCTGCAGTAGGCTTTGTGCCGTTTCACAGGCAGCTGCCCTGCTTCTTCTAGGTCTTCTAGGTCTCCTTATCAGTCTGCACTGTTGTAAATCGCAGCTTATCACGTCGGGGGGTCACCATTTGAAGACTTTAAGACCCTAGAAGCCCGCAGCTGGACCAATTACCGAAGTAACACCAAGAGGATGAGCGGCAAAATAGCGATTTCTTAAAGCAAACACACACTTATATAAACTATGCTCTTCGTGTACGCCTCTCTAGTACACGTCATCGATCCTTCCAGAAATTAGGGAGGGCCTGTCGCATGACAGCCCGATATCCCTGTATTTCGCCTAATACAACAGGCATCAAAGACAACAAAAAAAGGCTCCTGTAAGAACATTGGTGACTAAATGAAGACTAATACAGATCTGGGCTCTTTGCAGAATGAGTTGGAAACACAAGACATAGAAAATGTTCAGGCACTTAATTCATTCTTTGACTCAGTCTATACTAGCAAGACTAGCCTTCACAAGACCCAGAGACCAGGGAGAAAGACTGGAGGAAGGATATATCCTTAGTGGAAGAAAATCAGGTGAGGAAATACTTAGGCAAAATTGACATTCAGAAGTCAGAGTGCTGATGGAATGCACCCATGAGTCCTAAGAGATCTCACAGATGTAGCTGTGAGGCCTCTTTTGATAATCTTTGATCAATAATGGTAATGGAGAGAAATGCTGTAAGACTGGAGAGGAAAGCAAATGTCACTCATGTCTTCAAGAAGGACAAGGGGAAGGACCCAAGAAACTGTATCATATACTTGAGAATATGATGGAGATATTAATCATGAAAACCATTTCGGGCTACATGAAAGAGAAGAAAATTGTCAGAAGTATTTAGCATGGCTTCATCAAGGGATGAAGTCATGCTTGAGCAGCAAGATAAACTTCTATATTAAATGACTGGCCTTATAGGTGAAGAGAAAGTTGTGGATATTAACTTCCTGGACTTCCTTTGACACTTTCTCCTATACGATTTTCATAGAAAAGCTCAGAATATATAGACTGGGTGGGCAGACAAGTTAGGTTGATTGAGAACTAGTTGAATGTTCTGGACCACAGGGTTGTGATCAGTGGTACAAAATCTAGACAGAGGAAAGTAACTAGTGGTGTATCCAGGGGATCCCTTCTGGGTCCAGCTCTGTTCAGTATCTTCATTAACCATCTGGATAATGGAGCAGAGTATGCTCTCAGCAAGTGTGCAGGTGACACAAAACCAAGAGGAGTGGATGATGCTCCGGAGGGTTGTGTCACCATCCAGAGGGACCTGGACAATCTGGAGAAATAGGCTGAGAGGAACTCCAAGAAATTCAGCAAGATGATGTGTAATGTACTGCATCTGGGGAGGAACAATTCTGGGTACCAGTAAACATGCTGAGGGCTGACCATCTATCTGGAAAACAGCTTTATTGTAAACATCCTGGGGTTCTTGGTGGTCACCAAGTTGAATGTATACCAACAGTGTGCCCTTGTTGCTATGAAAGTGTTGCATCAAGCAAAGTATTGCCAGTAAGTTGAGGAAAGTAATCCTCCCTTCTCAGCAGTGGTGAGGCCACACCTGGAGTACTATGTCCAGTTCTGGGGTCTCCCAGCACAAAGAATGATATGAAGCTTCTGGAGAAGCTTTCCTATCCCAATAGAGAGCTGTGGAGGTGATTAAGGGAACTGAAACGCCTATGAGAAAAGGCTGAGAGAGTTGGGAGTTTTAGCTTAGAGAAGGCTTGAGGAGATCTTATGAATGTATGTAAGTACGTGAGATGCAAAGAAGGTAAGATTTTTTCACTTCTGTTAGGTGGTAAGACTGGAAATAGTAAGCACAAATTGAAACATGGTAGATTCTGTCTGAACATCAGGAAACATCTCTTTAGCAGTAACTGAATCAAATAACACATTACTTAGAGAAACTGTGTGGTCCCCTACAGAGGGATGTGGACAGGCTGGAGAGCTGGGCTGAAACCAATGGGATGAGGTTCAACAAGACCAAATGCCGGGTCCTGAACTTTGGCCACAACAACCCCAGGCAGTGCTACAGGCTTAGGGCAGTGTGGCTGGAAGACGATGTGAAAGAAATGGACCTGGGAGTATTGATTGATGCTCAGCTGAACATGAGCCAGCAGTGTGCCCAGGTGGTCAAGAAGGCCAAGTACATGAAGTACATGAAGCCAGAGGGCTATGTTACTTTGGCATTCTGTGGCACAATAAAGCAAATTTCCTGAAGGCTATATTTTGCCTTAGTGCCCTTTGCCTTGTCTACCAATGTATATGTAAACTTGGAAATACTCAGAATTCAATTGGATGAGGCCTAGAGCAATCTATTGTAATCTAGCCTGGCCTTGAAAGGGATACTGGACAATATGACTTGTACACCTCTGTTCCATTTTGTTTCATTCTGTGATTCTATGGTTTGGTCATTCTTAGCACTACCTTCTAAAACCACAGGTAAAGGGATTGTTTCTCTGTCTTCTTAAAATCAGATTTAATCTCTGGCTATGAATTGGCCTATACTCGGGTTGTGTAACTCCCCCTTGCACACTGCAGACAAGTGTGTTTCAGTCCAGAAAGCTATTAGGCCACCTCTGCCTTCAAAGACGTTGTCCCCAAAGTCAATCATCCTTGGGTGAACTGTCATCTTCTTGCACCAGGGCAATATTTTGCCTATAACACAGGCAATATATTTCAGTGTCTTACTGAAAGTATTGAATAACCTAAAAGATTATTAATATGCCTGTTGTGATTTGTGATAGTGACTTCCAGTCTCTGCCCAGTTGAGCTTGATGCTGACAACATAATGCAATGCAGATGAAGAGACTGTTTGTGTTTTAAGAATAGGCTGCTGCCAGTACAAGTCTTTGGGATTTTTTTTTACCCTTTCTGGCCTGTTAGAGCAGAAAACACTGAAATGAGCATGTAGTTAATTCTGAACTTGCTTTAGGAATAGCACACTGAATCTGTTTGATTGTTGTATTAAAGATCATATTTTGTCTTAAGTTAGGGAAGAGAAATCTAGGAGAATCTCTCAGCTGTTTTTATTTTCTTTAAACTAAAATAACAGTCTTTACAAGAAACTGGAATCTCATACTTGGAAATAATAGTGAGATTAAAACAGGAGTCAAGGGAGAATTTTCACAGAATCACAAAATCACAGAATCACAGAATTATAGGGGTTGGAAGGGACCTCTAGAGATCATCGAGTCCAACCCCCCTGCCAAAGCAGGCTCCCTACACCATGTCGCACAGGTAGGCGTCCAGGCGGGTCTTGAATATCTCTAGGGAAGGAGACTCCACCACCTCCCTGGGCAGCCTGTTCCAGTGCTCCGTCACCCTCACTGTAAAGAAGTTCTTGCGCACATTTGTGCGGAACTTCCTATGCTGATGTTTCAGCCCATTTCCCCTAGTCCTGTCCCCACGCACTACTGAAAACAGACCATTTTGATCATCTCTTGTGTTTGAAAACCTCCAGATCGCCCAGATATCCTGAATGTTTCTCACTTTTAATCCAGACTGGAATGGCATTACTTTAATGCTCTAGGATTACCTAATTAAATGTCTCTAGCAGCATCATGGTCAGTCCTGGTTCTGTGAATGATTTGCTGATTGCAGGACCCTTGGTTCTGAATGAGACAGAAATGATGGAAGCTGTTTTTTGTTGTTTTTTTTTTTTTTTTTTCCTAGTGCAATAACTGAACAGATCATTGCTGTCTGTGCTAAAGCGCAGCAGACTTGGCATACTGAGAATATGGACTAATACATCAGTACTAATGAACTGGCAGAGTGAAGGCTTACACCTGTACACTGGCATGTAGTCATCTATTCTGTTAAAATATTATGTCAGTCCCTGGCTTGGCCCATGCCACCTAATCTTCTCCTAGACCCTAGTGGACAGACTGGATACAATCATATGGTTCTATGGGTGTGGAGTTTTTAGCCACATAAACATGATCTGTACTATGTCAGTCATTCTTAGAATTAAACAGCTTGTTAGATTTATGAATGTATACAGCCAGTGAGGCTGGGGAGTTGATTTAAGGCATACAACCAACCAGCAGGAGAAAAGGAAAAACAAAGGGACTTTTGTGTGCTTTTTTTTTTTTTTTTTTTAAATATTGCCTAACAAAATATTTAGTGTGAGATGTACAGTTATGTGCTTCAAGCAGCCTCTGTCTGTTTGTCTGTCTGTGGAATATTTATGTGCTTGATAAAACACACCTTGCTTACTTAATGAGAAGCCATCTAGAAAATATGCTTCCCACTAATCATGGCAGAACCCAAGCTACTGAGCAGGTATTTTCAGTCTTCTCTCTTTTCCTGACTTTTCTTACTTTTTATCTGTCTTTCCCTGTACTAATCCCTTTTTTTCTCTTTTATTTTCTCCCAGAATTTCCACAGTATAGTTGCATTACACTTTGGTAAAATGGATGGATTCAGAAATGATTAGGAAAAAGAAACTCATTCTTTGTTTTAAAATGACTTCATGTTATTTCAGCATATCAAAGCCATGCTTGGGAAGCCAGTGGTGAAGGATTGACTTGGCATGAGATGACATGCAGCCCCTCAGACTGTGCAGTTCAGTCAGCAATGCTTATTGAGGAATGCAAAGTCCTTCTGCTGTTGGGACAGCCTGGACAGGGACTATCCCTCAAGAAGGCATGGGCATTTATCAGATATTTCCTCCTCAAATGGTCTAAGTTTGAGTAATAAGCTGCACAGCATTTCATGAGGCCTATTAGGTAACTGTAGTGAGGTCTGGCTAAGCAGTAAGCAGTAGCTCTTTCCATTTCTGGAAGCCAGCTGCAATGGTTTGCCCTGCTTTTGAAGTTGGGAACTGGAGTTGCTCCTCAGTGTCACGGGTTAATTGAAAATCTACCTGCGCCCGTGACAGGGGAACAGACGGCCTGCAGGCCGCTATCCCAAAAGGAAAACAGAAAAAGGGAAAAAGAAAATAAATACAGTGGCAATGATCTAAGGAGGCACACTTATGTACTAAATACTATGTCGGAATACAGGATAACACAATATAATACAATATAAATAGAATTAAGGCTAATGAATCAAGTAAAATAGGAGAGTGAGTCCCGAAACCGAGAGGCCTACTGTAACTCTAGGCAAAACGTTTGGAATGCTCCCACACGCTCCCCCCTGGCTGGCAGGATCCAAGAGAGTGAGTCCAGCCCCGAAGTCAGATTATATAGTGTCCTTGTCCCGTGACTTATCCCTGATCGTGATTTTCTCTGGGATATGTAGTCTTCTTCTGTGAGCTGCACATCTAGTTAACATTATTCATTCTTACATGATGTTATGATGTGGAATACTGATAGCAAAATTACAAAATTGCAAAACCATGACACTCAGAAAATCCTAAGAAATAATTTGTGTAGGGAACATAAGTTCTAGGACATGCTGAAAGTTGAGATCTGGATAAACACAGTCAGTTGCTCATGTTTTACTTAGAATAAGTCTACTCTGTCCTTTCTGCTGATTCTCCCTTTTTGAAAAAGGGCCATTCCATTAGCCAAGGGGGAAGACTCACAGTAAATATAAGCCAGCAGCTGGGACTGTTCCGTAAGCATCTGCACCGTTCAGGGGCACTCACCCTTATCTAACCCTCAAGGTAGAATGGTGGGAACTCATCTGAGAACAAAGACTGGCTCTGGCTGGGAGATATGCACCATCTACCCCAGTAGTAGATGATGCCTCCACCCAGAAGGAACTTCTGCATCCCGATCAAAGAAAAGGAATTTTAAAATGGCCAGTTGAATTTAGCGAATGAACAGATGGTTACACAACTGATGCCATAGTCTGGGCTTCAGCTGCTTGAACCTTGAGACTTGCTTTGAGAGAAACCTGGTCTACTGGTCTATGTAAGCCTTTCTTCAAAGGAAACAGGTGGCTTGGTTATTTGGGATATGGAGAAGGCTGAAGTACTTGTTGACTTTTTTTGTCTCAGCCTTGACTGGCAAGTGCTATAGCCACGTTGCCCAACACATAGAATACAGAGGTAGGGCCTGGGAGAACTAAGAAGTAAGAAAGCAGGTTCAAGGCCTGGGTAAATACAGGCCATTTGATTTCTCCTCTGTGCCTCAGAAGATCATGGAGTAGATATTCCTGGAAATTATACTAAGGCACATGGAAAACAAAGAGGTGATTGGTAACAACCACCAAGGCTTCACTTAGGGCAAATAATACCTGACAGATTTGGTGGTCTTCTTACAACAAGGTTACAGTAGTGATGGATGGTGGATGAGGGACAAGCAACTGACACCATCTGACTTAACTTGTACAAAGCACTTGCCACTGTCCTACACAGTTTCTTTGTCTATAAATTGGATACACATAGATTTGGCAGATGGACCACTTCACGGATAAGGAATTGTCTGGATGGTAACACTGAAAGGGTTGCTATCAACAGCTTGATAGTCCAGTGCAGACCTGTGACTAGTGGTGTTCCTCAGGTATCAATATTGGGATTAGTGCTATTTAACATCTTCACTTGTGACATGGACAGTGGGACTGAGTGTACCCTCAGCAAATTTACTGATGACACCAGGCTGTGTGTTGCAGTTGACATGCTGGAAGGGGGATACCATCCAGAGGGACCTTGACAGTCTTGAGCCGTGGGCCCACATGAACATTATTAAGTTCAACAAGGCCAAGCGCAAGGTGGTGCACCTGGGCTGGGGCAGTCCCAAGCTCAAATGCAGGATGGATGGAGAACAGATTGAAAGCAACTCTGATTAAAAGAACTTGGGGTTGGTTGGTAAGTTCAACATGAGCTGACAGTTAAAAGGGGCCAACAAGAAAGGCAAGGAAAAACACATTATTCTGGAATGTAGTGATAATTCAAAGAGTAGTAGCTTTAAGCTAAAGAAGGGTAGATTTAGATTAAATATTAGAATGGAATTATTCACTATGAGGTTTGTGAGGCTCTGGAACAGGTTGCCCTGAGAAGTTGTTGTGAACTTTAAAGTTTCTTCCAACCCCAAACATTCTGTGACTAATGTGGACCAAATCCCAAGGATCACAGATAGTGAAACTTGCAATCAATAATCTGAAAATAGAAGTCTGCATGAAAGATGGAGTAATTGTGTCCTTAAAAAAACACTTATGAGATAATTAACAAGTAGCATGTGTAAATAAACTGGTTGTTGCAGTTGTTTCTGTTTTCCGGTGTTTTCTGGGTTTTTGCTTGTTTGTTTTCTTTTACACAAAATAGAAAGACAGAAAATTTGAAATTTAAGTAAGAGAAGGAAAGGGGAGTGGCTTCCCAGAATTTAGGGAAAAAAAAACAACAACAAACAGTTGACTTGTTCAGTGTATATCAACAAATGTCAATATCTGCTTGACTTAATCTTTTTTTTTTTTTCCTTCCATGTCCCACTGTAAAAGTACACAGAAAAGTACACATGCTTGCATAACAGTATTTTCCAGGACATTTACAGACCTGATATAATCTGCTAGAGCGTACTGTATTTATTGCTTGCACTGTTACAGTCTGTTCTGTATTGCTTTGTACCTGAACAGAAAATACCATCTCCAAGAACAGTGAAATCTAGTGCCTGTCTCCAGTGGTAGGTTCATATTCAATGGAAATGCAGTCTAGTTCAGGGAATAAGTTAGGCCTGTGAAATTCTGCAGGTACTCTACTCTTGAGCAAATAATGCAAGAGTCTTTTAATCCTGAGCTTCTGATAAAGCTCAACTTGCAGCCTAATGCCCTGTTCCAGAACAAAGTGAATGCATTACAGATTCAGTCATCAACCTAAACTCACACCACAAAAATTTGGTTCCAGACCTGGAAACAAACATATTTTGGCTTAGTGTCCATATTTACATATGCAACTAAAATGAATAACCATGGTCCTATAGAAAGCTTGGTATATATTCATGTAATTAATCTTTCTGTTCTGCTATTTCCTTTCGAAAAGGAGGGTGTTCGGTATTCTCACCCTTACTGCTCATTACAATAACTGTTTAATAATGTGACTGTGCTTATACTTTGTCTGGTAGAGATTTTGTGTGGCCAGAATATTTCCAAACTAACCATGGCATAGGCATGATCACATGCTCTATGCTTCTGCTCTGGGCATGCTTGATTTCCTAGAATAGATTAAATCTATGGTATTTAATCTCAAAATATGAATGTATATTCTGGGTGTGCTGAAGCTCTCTACAAGAGATGGCTTCTTTGATTTTAATTGTTAAAGACAATTTGTGAGGGACAGATAAGATGCTAGACTGACTTGGAAAGCACAACATACTTTTTTATTTAATCTTTTTTAATATAAACAGAAATACTTCTGGACACAACTGGAGAAACCTCAGAGATTGGCTGGACCTCTCACCCTCCTGATGGGGTAAGCATTTCCTTTGCCCTTTTCATGACATTATCTCTGCTGGAAAGGTGTGCAGCTGATGCAGCTGATGAAGAAAGGGAGACTGGAATAAACAAGACTTATTTTATGTGCTTTTGTTCAAATCCTACCATAAACAGGGCAAGAAGACAGAAAGGGGAGAAGGTCTGTCCTGTATTTCTGGCACAGTTGAACACCAAATTCCTTTTTAAAGTTTGTATATCGCCTCTTCTCTTTATAGTGGGAAGAAGTAAGTGTCCGGGATGATAAGGAGCGCCAGATCCGAACCTTTCAAGTTTGTAACATGGATGAACCTGGTCAGAATAACTGGTTGCGTACTCACTTCATAGAGCGACGTGGAGCCCACCGAGTCCATGTCCGCCTCCATTTCTCTGTGAGAGACTGTGCCAGCATGCGTACTGTGGCCTCTACTTGCAAAGAGACTTTCACACTTTACTACCACCAGTCAGATGTTGACATAGCCTCTCAGGAATTGCCAGAGTGGCATGAAGGCCCCTGGACCAAGGTGGATACTATCGCAGCTGATGAAAGCTTTTCCCAGGTGGACAGAACTGGGAAGGTGGTAAGGATGAACGTTAAAGTACGTAGCTTTGGGCCACTCACAAAACATGGCTTCTACCTGGCCTTCCAGGACTCAGGAGCCTGTATGTCCCTGGTGGCAGTCCAAGTCTTTTTCTACAAGTGTCCAGCTGTGGTGAAAGGATTTGCCTCTTTCCCTGAAACTTTTGCTGGAGGAGAGAGGACCTCACTGGTGGAGTCACCAGGGACGTGTGTAGCAAATGCTGAAGAGGCAAGCACAACTGGGTCTTCAGGTGTTCGGTTACACTGCAATGGAGAAGGAGAGTGGATGGTGGCCACTGGACGATGCTCTTGCAAGGCTGGTTACCAATCTGTTGGCAATGAAGAGGCTTGTCAAGGTGAGATGCCATTTTCCCACCCCTTACATGGATACTTTTTTATTCTTTCCCTATGATAACATTTGGCATTTGACAGAAGTTCACAGAGCTAGAAGATGAAATCATTTTTCCCAAAGAATAGCAGCTTCTTCATCTTATGATTCCAGTTCCTCAGACTACAGTATTAGGGACCGTATGCTGGAGTCAGGAATACAGTTAGAAACTCCTTTCAGGCCTTAGTTTAAGCTGCCACCAGAGAGAGCTTGTTGGGCTGTATTTCCAGAATGAGAAGTTCTAACTAGGTGGCTCTAAAGTGGTTCCACTTCTTTATGAATATGCAACAGTATTACAGGAGAGATGTCACTTGGAGCAGAGCTGAGGTCAGATCCAATATAACCTACCATCCTAACTATCTTGGGCCCTTTTCTTGGTTCTGTTGAAACCAATGGTAAAAAAAAAGAAAGGGGAAGTGGCAGCATCCTGGTCATGCAGCAAGGAACATGGATCAGAGAACTATGAGCCTGACTTGGTAAGGAACAGTGATAACTGTATTATTCTTAGACCTCTAATGTGCTCTCTGCCCTGAGGCTGATGGTACGTTGTGTGAAATGTCTGTAAGAGAAAATAGAATAAATTGGCTATCTCTAAGTAATGGTATTTGGCCAAAACCTAAATACCCACATTGATATATTGACTCCCTTCAACCTCAAGACAAGCCATTAGACCAAACTGTGGCATATCTTGCTTATATAATATTATGTATAATGTCATTTTCATTCTTACCTGGTTTTGATATGTATCTACTCAGCATCTCAGCAATATAAAGTGTTGCTATACCACAGTTAGTATTCTAAAAAATTAAATCTGATGTGGAGCTTAGCTTCAGCTGCAGACACAATTTTTAAGTTGGATTGTAATTTATTCAAGTGAGAGTTTGACTGGGACACTGAGAGTACAAGTATTCTGGTTAACACAAAGTTCAAATCCAATAGATTGTTAATGCTTTTCAATATATTACCCACTTTCTGGTTTTATGAAGTGGTTGGGATTATGCAAAATGACATCATTAAAACAGTTCATTGTGCGAGATTTATGAAAGGAATTAAACTTGGTTAGTACTGTTTATTTGTTTATTCTTTGAGAACAGTTAAAATGCGTCTGTCTTTTTATCTTGCTCATCCTGAAAGAAACGTGGCTACATTCATGCAGTACTGCTCTTAAAAGAGAAAACTCAGTCAGATAGCTGCTTTATATGACACTACCACTGTTGTCTTTATCAGTACTGTGACTAATCCAAAATCCAGGTGAACTACCACTCAAAAATTTAGTATCAGGTAGTAGTTGTAAGCACTCAAGAACTATGGAAATTTGAATGGGCAAGTAAAAATGAGGATTTAAAAAACAACAGCAACAACAACAACAAAACCTTAGAGGTTTTCAAGCATTCTGGCTTTTGTAGGCTTCAGTGGACACAGACACTCCCCCACAGCCCCAGTACAGCAGGAGCTGGACACAGTTGAGAGTAGGCAAATATTTTAAGTTTATCAAACTACAGAACACTACGCCTATTAATTGCTTCCTGAGTGTAGAATAAACAAAGGAAAGCAACCAAGTAGTGAACCTTAATGTTAGAAGATGATTTTTTTCCTCATGTTTTTTGTAAACTCTTGAGGACCGTTCCTGAACTCTTATGCTAAAAATATGTTGCTGTCCTGTCAGAATGATGCAACATTCAGCTAGTGCAAATTGTCTTTTTGTAGTGCAAATTGTACAGTGTATTTTCCAGTACTTCTCCTCTTTGTATATTCTCATTTCCTCCTAAGAGAACTGAAGGATTAGATATGTGATTATATAGTGCTCTATATGAAATAACAGAGCAAAAGCAGTAGTCTAGGAGCAGACCTCTACTGAACATCCTGCATAGAGCTCTTTTTATCAGGATTGAAGAGTGAACTAGGGATAGGAAGGAGAATCAAGTTCCCTAATAAAGTCTCTTCTTTAGTAGAAGAGTGTGTGGGCATTTCCTTCTTTCTCACCTCCTTCCAGGAAGTCCATGGAGTCCTTCCTGGAACAACTGCTACCTGTTTACTTAGTACAAAGAATATGGCAAGAAGCATTCAGAGTAGATAGAAAGCCCTTATATTTCTCTGCTTCCTACCATTAGTTAAGATATTCTTTCTTTCATTAGTTTCTTACGAGTGCCTGATGATTAAGGCAAATTTCTCCAGCTAAACAGAATAGTGAAATGACATCAGTCAGTCCTCTGGCTGATGTGGTGTGGGGGAGCATCACTTTTCACTTTATCCAAGTAGAATTTTTTCTTCTGCAAAACAACCAGAGAGGAGAATGGCAGGTTACAGAAGAAAAGGGAAAGTTGGAATCTTGTTTTGTTTTCTTCCTGGAGATGCATGCAAAGAGGGTGCCTTGGTGAGACAGATAACATGACTGATAGGTGGTCATGGATGTCACTATGTCCTTCTCAGGAAAGACAGGCCAGCAAGGCGAAGTGGTGGAGAGAAACTAGAATTCATTGAGTACTGTCCTGGGGCAGATGAGGAGTGAGAGTCTGTGGGTGAGAATTAAGGGGCAGGCTGGCATGAGTGATACTGTTTGGGGTGTATATTACAGGCCACCAGACCAGGATGAGGAAGTTGATGAGACCTGCTACAGGCAGCTGATAGCAGCCTCACAATTACAGACCCTGTTTATAATGGGGGATTTTAACTACTCTGATTGCCAGGAAAGGTTATTGAGCCGGTTGTCTTGATGAAGATCATTCAGCAAGTGCAGGGCAAACAGGGGATCAGGCCCAGCCAGCATGGGTTCACAAAGGACAGATCCTGCTTGGCCAACCTGATCTCCTTCTATGATCTAGTGACCTGTCTGGAGGACAAGGGAAAGGCTGTTGATGTAGTCTAGCTAGACTTCAGCAAAGCCTTTGACACTGTCTCCCACAGTATCCTCCTGCAGAAGCTGGCAGCCCATGGCTTGGGTAGGTGCACTCTTGCCTGGGTAAGGAACTGGCTGGAGGGCAGGGTCCAGAGAGTGGTGGTGATGAATGGAGCTAAATCCAGTCATGAGTGGTGATCCCCAGGGGCTGGTGCTGAGGCTTGTCCTCTTCAGTATCTTTACTGATGACCTGGATGAGGGCATTGAGTGCACCCTCAGTAAATTTACAGATGACACCAGAGAGCAGTAGAGGGGAAAGGGACCTGGGGGTCCCAGTGGACAGCAGGAAGACCATGAGCCAGCACTGTGCCCTTGTGGCCAAGGCCAATGGCATCCTCTGGTGTATTACAAGGGGTGTGGTTAGTAGGTCGAAAGAGGCTCTCCTCCCACTCTACTCTGCCCTGGTGGGACTGCATCTGGAATATTGTGTCCAGTTCTGGGCCCCTCAGTTCAAGAAGGACAGGGAGCTGCTTGAGAGAGTCCAGCACAGAGCCATAAAGATGATTCAGGGAATGGGGCATCTCTCTTATGTTGAAAGGCTGAGGAAGCTGGGTCTCTTTAGCTTGGAGGGGACTGAGAGATGACCTCATTAATGTTGAAAAAAATGTGTAGAGAGTGAGTGTCAGGAGAACGGAGACAGGCTTTTCTCAGTGACATCCAATGGTGGGACAAGGGGTAATGGGTGCAAGCTGGAACATAGGAGTTTCCACAGAAATAGGAGAAAAAAACTTCCTTATGGTGAAGGTGTCAAAACACTGGAACAGTCTGCCCAGAGAGGTTGTGGAATCTCCTTCTCTGCAGACATTCTAAACCAACCTGGACACATCCCTGTGTGACCTAATCTAGGTGTTCCTGCTCCAGCAGGGGGATTGGACTAGGTGATATTTCAAGGTCCTTTCCAATACCTGAGAATCTGTAATTCTGTTAATCTGTGATTCTTGTCTTGTGTGGTTTTCTACAGCTCTAAGGGGTTTTCCTCGCAGAGGGTCTGGAATAGAAATTTCTGAGTGATTAGGTCATTTTACATTATTGGCTCCCATATTATTCAAATCATTGGTAAATCTCAAATTGATAGATTCATTTATGGAAACAATTGCTCCTGGATTCCATTCCCACAAATTAGTTTACAATGTGATATGTTTCTTGGCATTCACTGCCCACTGTTTATCATGGGCTCTTAGCTAAAAGTCCCACAGGTGATCAGATGCTTTTGCAATTAGTAGTTAGAATTATCAACTAAAACATCATTTAGAAAATACTAAAATAATGAGAATGTTGGGGGGAAGAGAAGAAATGACTATTTGATAAAGCACTAAACTAACACTTTCAAATGAAGGAGTAAGGTGAGCTCTGAACTTGAAAAGTCATTAAAATGAAGCTATTAATTTAATAATGTGTTTTTCCTTTTCCCTTCTGAAGTCCAGAATACAAATTAACTCCAAAGCAGTTCTGTCAATCAAGCTCTACATCTGTTTTTCTTCTGTCTCATACTAGTATCTCTCCTTCATAATATGACAGCAGCCAAAAACAGTTTGGTGACTTGGAGAGGGTGTTCTGATAAAATTGCATACAATAATGTTTCT